>NW_019946911.1:23580-26570 GCF_002910315.2 Salvelinus sp. IW2-2015 | reverse complement strand
CGAGTAAAGTATTGAACAGTGAGAGTGGGTCAGTAGTAGTGGACAGTAGCTAGGTGAACAGTAGTAGCTGAACGTTAGTAGTGTCAGTAAGTGTGGACAGTAGTGAGTGCGTCAGCAGTAGTGGACAGTAAGTACGTGGCAGTAGTATGTGGACAGTATTTAGTGAAACACATAGTATGGACAGTTAGAGTAGTGAACAGTAGTCAGTGGACAGTTATTAGTGAACGTAGTAAGGTGAACCAGTAGTAGGGGTCAAGTCATAGTGAATCAGTAGTAGGAGGACAGTATAGGGTGGACAGTAAGTACGTGTGTCAAGTAGTAGTGGTCAGTAGTAGTGGACAGTAGTAATGGACAGTAGTACGGTGAACAGTTAGTAGTGACAGTCAGTAGTGAACAGTAGTAGGGGTCAGGTAGTAGTGAATCAGTAGTAGAGGACAGTGTAGTGGACAGTAGTAGTTGAACAGTTAGTCCGTGGACAGTCAGTAAGTTGGTCAGTAGTATGGACAGTAGTAGTGAAGTAGTAGTGGACAGTAGTAGTGCTGTGTAGTACGTGGACGAGTGTAGTGAACAGTAGTAGTGAACCAGTAGTAGTGGACATTGTAGTGGTATCAGGGTAGTGGGGTCAGGTAGTGAGTGGACAGTATACGTGGACAGTATAGTGAACCATAGTACGTGGACCAGTAGTACGGTGAACCGTAGTAAGTGAACCAGTAGTAGTGGACATGTAGTGACACTAGTACGTGGACAGTAGTAGGGCAGTCAGTAGGTGGACACTAGTAGTGAACAGTAGTAGTGGACACTAGTAGTGAACACTAGTAGTGAGACAGTAAGTAGTGGGACGGAGTAGTGGGACACTAGTAGTGAACAGTATACAGTGAACAGTGTAGTGGACAGTAGATAGTGGAACATAAGAGTGAACAGAGTAGTGCGACCAGTATAGTGAACAGTCAGTAGTGGTCATAGAAATAGTTAGGGGACAGTGTACGTGTCAGTATATGGACAGTCAGTATTGAACAGAGTAGTGGTAAGTAGTAGTGGACAGTGAGTAGTAACAGTAGTAGTGAACAGCTAGTAGTGTGTCGCGTTAGTAGTGGACAGTAGTAGTGGTCACGTAGTACGTGGACGAGTAGTAGTGGACAGAGTAGTAGGGGGGACATATTAGTGAACCATAGTAGTGGACAGTAGTAGTGAACAGCTCAGGTAGTGCGACATAGTAGTGAACAGTAGTAGGTGAACAGTTAGTAGCGTCGAGGAGTATGATTAACAGTAGGTTAGAGGACAGTAGTATGCGACAGTAGTAGTGCGTCCAGTAGTAGTGGCGAGGTAGTAGTGGAACAGTAAGTAATGGACAGTAGTAGTGAACGTAGTAGTGAACAGTCAGTAGCGTGAACCAGTAGTAGGGGTCAGTAGTGTGATGCAGCTAGTGAGGGACATTGTGATGGAACAGTAGTTAGTGGACTGTGAACGGAGTAGTAGGGTGCGACAGTAGTATGGAATCAGTAGTATGGAACGGGGTAGGTGTAGTACGTGGACAGTACTAGTGGACGTAAGTAAGTGGGTGCTTAGTAGTACATGTGAGGTGAGGGGGGGTGTGTGAACAGTAGTAGTGAACAGTAGTAGTGGACAGTTGTGTAGTGGTCGGAGTAGTGGACCAGAGTAAGTGGACAGTATTAGTAACCATAGTACGTGACATGGAGTGTGAACAGTAAGTACGCGTGAACCAGTAGTAGTGGAACGCAGTAGTGTAGTGGACAGTAGTAATGGACACTAGTAAGTGACAGTAGTAGTGGACACTAGTAGTGGACAGTAGTCCAATCTCTCTCTTTCAATACTACTGTCCACTACTACTGTTCACAACTACTGTTCACAACTACTGTCCATTACTACTGTCCACTACTACTGTCCACTACTCCTGACCACTACTCCTGACCACTACTACTGTCCACTACTACGGTCCACTACTACGGTTCACTACTACGGTTCACTACTACGGTTCACTACTACTGTCCACTACTACTGTTCACTACAACTGTCCACTACTACTGTTCACTACAACTGTTCACTACTACTGTTCACTACTTCTGTCCACTACTACTGTCCACTTCTACTGTCCACTACTACTGTCCACTACTACTGTCCACTACTACTATCCAATACTACAACCCACTACTACAGTCCACTACTGGGCTGCTCAAGCACAATACCACACCAGTAACTTATCCTAGCTAGGTAATCGTCAACCATACCACATGAATTGTGCCAGGTCTGTGGACATCAGCTGGTGTGGTTGGTTAGAGTGTGTAGAGGCGTTTGGCCACTTCACATCAAACACCAACACACCGCTGCCACAGGTGCAGTGTGACACTACAGATCTCTCAGAACCTCACATCGTCTCTCTTCAATTCAAACAAACTAGGATGTGTCCTTTGATCATAGCCTCACTTATTAACTACATACACCTGCAG
This sequence comes from Salvelinus sp. IW2-2015, assembly GCF_002910315.2. Classification (NCBI taxonomy): domain Eukaryota; kingdom Metazoa; phylum Chordata; class Actinopteri; order Salmoniformes; family Salmonidae; genus Salvelinus; species Salvelinus sp. IW2-2015. Next base: position 24,105 of record NW_019946911.1, on the reverse strand, counting down.
CCAACAGAATATTATCACTAAATACAATATGCTTTGGTAAACACTTATAGGGGACTTTTTGCATGTCAAGTATACCTATATGATATCTGTTTGACCTAATTTATTCTCCACTGAATCAATACTGTCTGTCTGTCTGTCTGTCTGTCTGTCTGTCTGTCTGTCTGTCTGTCTGTCTGTCTGTCTGTCTGTCTGTCTGTCTGTCTGTCTGTCTGTCTAGTCTAGAAATAACACAGAGATATAAAGTGAAATAGCCATGTCTGTATGAACTTACCATGGATGTATGTACTTACCATGGCTGTATTTACTTACCATGGCTGTATTTACTTACCGTGGCTGCATTTACTTACCATGGCTGTATTTACTTACCGYGGCTATATTTACTTACCATGGCTATATTTACTTACCATGGCTGTATTTACTTACCGTGGCTATATTTACTTACCATGGCTGCATTTACTTACCATGGCTGTATTTACTTACCGTGGCTGTATTTACTTACCATGGCTGCATTTACTTACCATGGCT
>NW_019946911.1:17811-20451 GCF_002910315.2 Salvelinus sp. IW2-2015 | reverse complement strand
CTTCCTTCCCCCCAGCCCCTCCATTCCTTCCACTCCTCCATTCCTTCCCCAGTCTTCTCATTTTTTCTTCCCCCCAGCCTCCTCCATTCTCCCACACCCTCTCCAGCCTCCCGTGCCCATTCTCCCCCAGCTTCCTCCATTTTTCTCCCCCAGCTTCCCCCCTTTATTCTCCCACCAGCCTTCCCAAGCCTTCCTCATTCTCCCCCAGCCGTACCCCTATTCTCCCCAGCTTCCTCCATTCTCACCCTAGTTTCCCGCAATTCTCACCTACCCTCCCCCATTCCCCCCAGCTTCCTCCATATTCTCTCCCAGCCTCCTCCATACTCCCCCAGCCTCCCCATACTCCCCCACCAGGTTCTCCCCATTATCCCCCAGCCTCCCCCATACTCCCCCACCTTCCCCATTCTCCCCAGCTCCTCCATTGCTCCCCAGCCTCCCCCCAGTACTCCCCCAAGCCTTCCCCAGTACTCCCTCCACCTCCCCACTATACTGCCCCCCAGCCCTTTTTTTTCCCCATTCCCCCCAGCCTCCTCCATTTCCCCCCAGCTTCCTCCATTCCCCCCCACGCTTCTCCATTCTCCCCAGCTTCCCCCATTCTCCCACAGCCTTCCCCATTTCTCCCACAGCTTCCCCCATTTCTCCCCCAGCTTCCCCCATTCTCACCCACCCTCCCCCCATTCCCCCCCCCAGCTTCCTCCATTCTCCCCCAGCTTCCCCCATTTCTCCCACAGTCTCTTCCCAGCCTCCTCATTTCCCCCGAGCCTCCTCACTTCTCCCCAGCTCCTCACTCTTCTCCCCGCCTCCCATACTCCCCCAGCCTTCCCCATTTCTCCCCAGCCTTCCCCATTCTCCCCCAGCCTTCCCCATTTCTCCCCAGCCTCCCCCATTCCTCCCCAGCCTCCTCCATCTCTCCCACACCCTTCCAGGCCTCCCTCATTTTCGCCCAGACTCTTCCGCCATATTCTCCCCAGCTCCTCCCCTTCTCCACCGCGACCTTCCCCATTCCTACTCACCAGCCTCCCCCATCATTCTCCCCCAGCCCTCCCTCTCATTCTCCCACACCCTTCCCGCCTCCCTCATTTCCCCCAAGCTTTCCCCAATTCCTCCCCAGCCTCCCCCATTCTCCCCAGCCCTTCCCCGACTCTCCCCAGCCTCCCCCAGCCTTCCCCCTTCCCCACACAGCCTCACCCAACATTCTACTGACTCAATCCCGAGTTTAAATGCAACTACAGTAAGAGAGAGTCACTACCAATCCAACATATGTTGACCTGTAAGTACTGTAGAAAACCCTTACAGTCCCTGTCCTGAACACTAACTCACAGCCCTCTCTCTTGAAACAAGTAGCCTACCTGCCCCCAACTCTGCCTGACTCCCCGACCCTGCAGAAAGCAGAGGCGGGAGATGGGCCCCCATTGTTTACAGGTTATTCTGTGTGCACCTCTGGAGCGCTCCAGTTACATGCCACACCCCGTGACCTCTGATTGGGACATTCACCAACTTTGACCCTGCCCACCTACATCTCCTCAAGGCATCTGTCCAATAGGCAGGTGGGACCGTGACGAGTATAAAAGCACAGTCCAGCCCAGTCTGGGCTCAGTCTTCAGCAAGAGTGGCAGAGTGTGGAGCATAAACCTCTGCCTGCACATCAATTGCTGGGCCACAACCCACGGACCATTTCTCCTGCAGCCCTGGACTCTCCTTATAGGGTAGTGTTAGTGATTCACTGACCTACGGAAGTGCGCTGTACTGGGATAGGGCACTTTATGTCTGGTTGTACTGTAAGCTTGTAACTATCTGATAGCCATTCCTCCCGCAGGTCTTAAGATGGCCGCTGGCCAGTGTTGTTGTTGTTACTGTCATGCAACCTAAGATGGCGATCTCCATGGCCTTACCCAACCTGCTAGCCTAACCTAGCATGCTAAGTTATAACATACGCTAGTTGGCCCTGTATATCCTGTGTGCTATGTTTATCACATTAGCCTATTGCTAACATCTTATAGCTGCTATTGTATTGCTACACTGTGTGCTAGTGTTAGCCTCGCTAACGCTTGTTGCCCTGCAAATTCAGTGTTCTATGTAAGCCTATTAAGATGTTATGCTAATACCTGCTACCTGCTATGACATGTTCATTGTTGCTATACCGTTATGTAGCTATGCTATTACTGCTAGCCTATTCTACATAGTTACTAGCCATCACTGTTATTACTGTTGTGTAGTACATTCCTCTTTCTGTTCCATTACAGAAACCACTATCACTTTCAATTCCACCTACTCCACTTCCTGTTTGCTGTGTGTGTGTATATGTGTGTTTCTGTCTTGAGTGTGGCAATGAACATGTGTTGTTACGCATGCTCTGCGGACGCGGCTAGGGATGCCGTCTAGGCCAGCAGCCTTGCGAGATTTAACCTCTTTGGGCTGCAGGGGCAGTATTGAGTAGCCTGGATAAAAGGTGCCCATTTCAAACGGCCTCGTACTCAATTCTTGCTCGTACAATAAGCATATTATTATTACTATTGGATATAAAACACTCTCTAGTTTCTAAAACCGTTTGAATTATATCTGTGAGTAAAACAGAACTCATTTTGCAGCAAACTTCCTGACAGGAAGTGGAAAATCTGAAATCGATGCTCTGTTCTAGGG
>NW_019946911.1:0-17255 GCF_002910315.2 Salvelinus sp. IW2-2015 | reverse complement strand
TTGCCGCCAGATTTTGGGCACGCTCTCGCCATAACGTAAACTGCATGTCGTAAAAAAGGGTTAGGGTTAGGGTCTAACACGGCGATTGCATTAAGAACTAGTGTATCTATCATTTCCTATACAACATGTATTTTTAGTAATGTTTATGAATAGTTATTTGGTCAGAATATGTGAGTGTCAGAAAAATATCCGGACGTTGTGGGAAAAAGATGCTACGTTAGCACAATGTATAACCACTGATTTCAGCTCTAAATATGCACATTTTCGAACAAAACATAAGTGTATGTATAACCTGATGTTATAGGACTGTCATCTGATGAAGCTTATCAAGGTTAGTAAAAAATTATATATATTTTGCTGGTTTGTTACGATCGCTAACTTTTGCTGCTGGGAAATGGCTTGTGTTTCTGGCTATTGTGGTAAGCTAATATAATGCTATATTGTGTTTTCTCGTAAAACACTTAAGAAATCGGAAATATGGCTGGATTCACAAGATGCTTGTCTTTCATTTGCTGTACATCATGTATTTTTCAGAAATGTTTTAAGATGAGTATTTAGGTATTTCAAGTTGGTGTCTGTAAGTACTCTGGCTGCTTCGATGCTATTTCTGACAATAGCTGTGATGGTAGCTGCAATGTAAAACTGATTTACATTTACATTTACATTTTAGTCATTTAGCAGACGCTCTTATCCAGAGCGACTTACAGTAGAGTGCATACATTTTATTACATTTTTACATACTGAGACAAGGATATCCCTACCGGCCGTTTATGGAGCATGACCAGAAGACCGCACCGTCTGCCCCTTCTGCGGCGCCGTTGTTTTGGGTCGCCTACTGGGATCTGATCCATTGTCCTGGGTGGTGGTGCGAACAGAGGATCCGCTTCGGCAAAGTTGTATTCCTGGTCGTAATGTTGGTAAGTTGGCATTGCTCTTATATCCAATAGTTCTTCCCGGCTGTATGTAATAAGACTTAAGATTTCCTGGGGAAACAATGTAAGAAATAATAAAAAAATATATATAAAAATACTGCATAGTTTCCTAAGAACGCGAAGCGAGACGACCATCTCTGTCGGTGTCATCCAGTCTGCTGTGCTCTCTCTATCCCAGTCTGCCCACATGCTTCAAGAGGGCCACCATTTTTCCTGTCCCGAAGAAAGCTAAGGTAACTGAGCTAAACGACTACCGCCCCGTAGCACTCACTTCTGTCATCATGAAGTGCTTTGAGAGACTAGTTAATGATCATATCACCTTCACCCTACCTGACACCCTAGACCCACTCCAACTTGCCTACCGCCCCAATAGGTCCACAGACAACGCAATCACAATCACACTGCACACTGTCCTAACCCATCTGGACAAGAGGACTACCTATGTGAGAATGCTGTTCATCGACTACAGCTCAGCATTTAACACCATAGTACCCTCCAAACTCGTCATTAAGCTCGAGATCCTGGGTCTTGATCCCGCCCTGTGCAACTGGGTCCTGGACTTTCTGACAGGCCATCCCCAGGTGGTGAGGGTAGGAAACAATATCTTCACCCCGCTGATCCTCAACACTGGGGCCCCACAACGGTGCGTTCTCAGCCCTCTCCTGTACTCCCTGTTCACCCACGACTGCGTGGCCATGCACACCTCCAACTCAATCATCAAGTTTGCAGACGACACCACTGTGGTAGGCTGGATTACCAACAACGACGAGACGGCCTACTGGGAGGAGGTGAGAGCCCTCGGAGTGTGGTGTCAGGAAAATAACCCCCCACTCAACGTCAACAAAACAAATGAGATGATCGTGGACTTCAGGAAACAGCAGAGGGAGCACCCACCTATCCACATCGACGGGGAAAGTAGCGGAGAAGGTGGAATGTTTCAAGTTCCTCAGCGTGCACATCACGGACTGAAATGTTTCACCCACACAGACAGCGTAGTAAGAAGGTGCAACAGCGCCTCTTCAACCACAGAAGGCTGGAGATATTTGGCTTGTCACCGAAAACACTGACAAACTTTTACAGATGCACAACCTCGAGCATCCTGTCGGGCTGTATCACTGCCTGGTAGAGCAACTGCTAGGCCCACAACCGTAAGGCTCTCCAGAGGGTAGTGAGGTCTGCGCAACGCATCACCTGGGGCAAACTACCTGTCCTCCAGGACACCTACATCACCCGATGTCACAGGAAGGCCAAAAATATAATCAAGGACAACAACCACCCGAGCCACTGCCTGTTCACCCCGCTATCATCCAGAAGGCGAGGTCAGTACATGTGCGTCAAAGCTGGGACCGAGAGACTGAAAAACAGCTTCTATCTCAAGGCCATCAGACTGTTAAACAGCCACCACTAACATTGAGTCTCTGCTGTCAACATACTGACTCAAATCTCTAGACACTTAATAATAAAAAATTGGATGCAATAAATGTATCACTAGTCACTTTAAACAATGCCACTTTATATAATGTTTACATACCCTACATTACTCATCTCATATGTATATACTGTACGCTATACCATCTACTGCATCTTGCCTATGCCACACGGCCTTCGCTCATCATATATTTATATGTACATAGTCTTATTCATTCCTTTACAATTGTGTGTATAAGGTAGTTGTTTTGAAATTGTTAGATTACTTGTTAGATATTACTGCATTGTCGGAACTAGAAGCACAAGCATTTCGCTACACTCGCATTAACATCTGCTAACCATGTGTATGTGACCAATAAAATGTTATTTGATTTATATTTTATCTTGTTTTTGACTGTCATGTTTCCATCCTGCTACCGAAAGTCGTTGGGACGTTGCATCTCAATCGTCATTCCGACGTCCTTTGGAGACCAACAAATGGTGGTTGCTCTTTTTCAAGATAGTATAGCAGATGGTAAGCTATCTAATATTGTTTAGTCTAGTTTCCCACAGCTCCCAACCTCTCATTCTACTTCTCCACAACCCCTACCGTCTCCCACAGACCTCCACCAGTCATCCAACCTCCACCATCTCATCCACAACCTCCCAGACCGCTCGCAGCCAGCCACTTCCATAAACCCTTTCTCCCACATTTCGAGAGCCTCCCACTACCTCCCAATGCCTCACAACAACCTCCCCAATCTTCACCTAATCTCCCACCTCGCCAGCCTCTCCACACCGTCCATAACCTCCCACATCCTCCACAACTCCGCCAGTCTCCCACAACCTCCCCAGCCTCCCCAAACTCCCCAGTCTCCCCACAGCCTCGCCAAGTCTCCACAACCTCCCACCTCCCCAGTCTCCCCTCGCCATGACCGTCCGCACATCCTCCCACACCTCCCAGGTGCTCCACAGACTCCCACAACCATCCGATTCCTCACACTACCAGCCCTGCCACAACTTCTCCCAGTCCCCCTCCCCATCCCACAGCTCCTATCCCCAGTCCCTCCACCCCCAGCCTCCCAGTTGCCATTATCATCTCCCCACTCCCACAATCCCTCTCTATATCGCTCTCACAGTCTCCCTACCTGACCGCAAGTCATCTCCAAAACCATCCCCAGTCACCCACAACCTCACCAGCTCTCACATACCTCTCCACGCTCCCACAACTTCCCAGTCTCCCACAGAGTCCATAACCTTCCCAGCCCCCACTACCTCACCAGCCTCCCACAACCTCATCAGCCTCCCACATCCCCACCCTAGACCCTCCCTCCCCACGTCTCCCACAACCTACACTCTCTACCGTCTACCTCCCACAACCCCGCCAGCCTCCACAGACTCCCACATCCTTCCCAGTCTCCACCAACCTCACCAGCCTCCCACAACCTTACCAGCCTCCTCACATCTCCCCGTCTACCACAACCTCCCCAGTCTCCAAAAAACCTTCCCCAGTCTCCTACATTCCACAGTCTCCCAGCCTCTCACAACTCCACAACCTCATATCTCCAGAAGCTCACACCACTCCCACAACTCATAAATCCTCACATCCTCCCTTTGTCTCCCACAACCTCCACCTTCCCAGGTCTCCCACAGCCTCCATACCTCCCACATTCCCCCCGTCTCCCACAGACTCCCACAACCTCCCAGTCTCCCACAACATCCATCCTCCACAACCTTCCCTCTTTCTTCACAAACCCCCACATCCTCCCACAACCTCCCCAGTCTCCCTCAACCTCCCCAGTCTCCCACAGTCTCCCACAACCTCCACAACCTCCCCCATCTCCCATAACTCTCACAAACCTCCCGGTCTCCCACAGACTACCACAACATTCCCAGTCTCCAATCCTCACAACCTCACAGACTCTCACCAATCTCCCACAACCTCCCCAGTCTACCACAACCTCCCCAGTCTCCAAAAAACCTCCCAGTCTCCCACAGTCTCCTACATTATCCACAGTCTCCCCAGCCTCCACAACCTCCCACAGCCTCCCATAACCTTCCAAAGCTCCCACAACCTCCGCAGCCTCTCCACAACCTCCACAGCCTCCCACAATTCTCCCCAGTCTCCACAACCTCCCCAGCCTCCCCCTCCCAACCTCCCCCTCCGAGTCTCCCTTCCATCCTCTCTCTCATTCATACTCCCAGTCTCCCACAGACTCCCACAACCTTCCCAGTCTCCCACAACCTCACCATCCTCCCACAAACATTCCCCACCCTCCCACAACCTTCCACATCTTCCCACAACATCCCCAGTCTTCCACATACTCCAACAACCTTCCCAGTCTCCCACAACCTCACCAGCCTCCCACAATCTCACCAGCCTCCTCAACCTCCCCAGTCTCCCACAGACTCCACAACCTCCCCCAACCTCCCACACCTCATAAAGCCTCCCGCAACCTCCCCAGTCTCCCACAACCTCCCTCCTCCCAGCCTCCATACCTCCCGTATCTCCACAACCTCCCCAGTCTCCCAGACTCCACAACCTATCCTAGTCTCCCAACCTCCCCAGTCTCCACAGACTCCCACAACCTTCCAGACTCCCACAACCTTCCCAGTCTCCCACAACCTCACACCGCCTCCTCAGCCTCCCCAGTCTCCCACACAAGGGAGACTGGGGAGGTTGTGGGAGACTGGGAGGTCTGTTGTACGGACTGGGGAGGTTGTGGGAGACTGGGGGTTGTGGGAGGCTGGGAGGTTGTGGGGATGGGGGCGAGTTGTGGGAGGCTGGGGAGGTTGTGGGAGACTGGAGAGGTTGTGGGAGACTGGGGAGACTGTGGGAGACTGGGGAGGTTGTGGGAGGCTGAGGAGGTTGTGGGAGGCTGAGGAGGTTGTGGGAGGCTGGGGAGGTTGTGGGAGGCCACACAAGCTCACAGAAGGGGGACGCCGAGTGCTGAAGTGCATAGCGCATAAAAATCATCTGTTCTCGGTTGCAGCACTCACTACCGAGTTCCACACTGCCTCTTGAAGCAATGTCAACACACAAATTGTCCGTCGTGAGTTTCGTGAAGTGGGTTTCCCATGTCCGGGTAGCCGCACACAAGCCTAAGACCACCATGTGCAATTCCAAGTGTCAGCTGGAGTGGTGTAAAGCTCGCATCCATTGAACTCTGGAGCAGTGGAAACGTGTTCTCTGGAGTGATGAATCTCGCTTCACCATCTGGCAGTCCGACAGACAAATCTGGATTTGGCGGATGGCAGGAGAACGCAAACTGCCCCAATGCGTAGTGCCAACTGTAGAGTTTGATGGAGGAGGAATAATGGTCTAATAATGGAATAATGGAATAATGGAATAATGTCTGGGGTTTTTCATGGTTCAGGCCCCCTAGTTCCAGTGAAGGGAAATCTTAACACTACAGCATACAATGACATTCCAGATGATTCTGTGCTTCCAACTTTGTGGCAACAGTTTGGGGAAGGCCCTTTCCTGGTTCAGCATGACAATGCCCCCGTGGATAAAAAGAGGCCCACACAGAAATGGTTTGTCGAGATCAGTGTGGAATAACTTGACTGGCCTGCACAGAGCCCTGATCTCAACCCCATCAATCACCTTTGGGATGAATTGGCACCCGTGGAGACTGCTGAGGGGAGGAAGGCTCATAATAATGCCTGGTATGGAGTGAATATAATGGCATCAAACCATGTGTTTGATGTATTTGATACCATTCCACCTATTCCGCTCCAGCCATTACCACGAGCATGTCCTCCCCAATAAAGGTGCAACCAACCTCCTGTGATTGGAACGTTGAATGTGAGCCAGGCCTAATCGCCCAACATCAGTGCCCGACCTCACTCATGCTCATGTGTCTGAATGGAAGCAAGTCCCCACAGCAATATTCCAATGTCTAGTGGAAAGCCTTCCCAGAAGAGTGGAGGCTGTTATAGCAGCAATGTTCCAACATCTAGTGGAAAGCCTTCCCAGAAGAGTGGAGGCTGTTANGGCTGTTATAGCAGCAATGTTCCAACATCTAGTGGAAAGCCTTCCCAGAAGAGTGGAGGCTGTTATAGCAGCAATGTTCCAACATCTAGTGGAAATCCTTCCCAGAAGAGTGGAGGCTGTTATAGCAGCAAAGGGGGGACCCACATACTTTTTGTCATGTAGTGTAGGTAGCTATAATCTACAGATCCAACATAGGTAGCTATATCTGTAGGTACAGTCTGTGACTTGTAGTCAAGCCATAGAAATCCTTAACATGTCCTTCCATCAGTCCTGTTCACAGATCAACCTCACTGAGAAGGTTGAATTCACTAAGACAGAAAAGTCTTAAATAGTGAACTAGTTTGAAAGGTAGTCAGACCCAGCTAGCACATTTAGTTACTTGGAAGTTGTGGGAACATATGTTTTTGGTTTCCCCTTGGTTCTGGGAATGAAGCCATACATTTTCTGTCTGGTAAAACGGGAACGTGTTTTAAACAATCTGAGTACGGAAGTGAACATTTTGCATGTTTCGGGAACATTCATTTTTAGGTTTCAGGGAGGTTCTGAAAACATTTTTTAAATGTTTGTCGTTTAGCAGACACTCTTATCCAGAATGACTTACAGGAGCAATTAGAGTTAAGTGACTTGCTCAATGGCACATCAGTACATTTTTCACAGACGGCTCGGGATTTGAACGAGCAAACTTTTGATTACTTTCCCAATGCTCTTAACCACTAGGGTAAAGGATAGAGAGAGTTTTGTTGATGCTGGGAACGGAATGTTTATGTATTTAAATAACATTCTTAGAACGTTGCTCATGTTTTCTTGCGGTATTTATGGAACGTTTTCTTAATGTTCTGAGGACATGCCTTCAAATTGAACCATGAAGAAACCTATAGGAAACATTATGATTAAGTACTGAAATTCCCCAATAAGAAATATATGGTCCACAGAACGTTATGTTCTAGCTGGTATCCTGCAACATTCCCAGAACATTGTGTTAAGTTTGTATGCAAAATAACCATAGGACAACCACGATCTCACCAAACGCCAAGAAACATATGGTTCTCAGAACGTTCAGTTAGCTGGGAATATTCTAGTATCACGCTAGATTTCCTACTTGAAGATTAATGTTCAATAATCATGAAAAGAAGACAGACAAAACTGCAGATGCTTTTCATCAAACATCTTGACTGTTCATTCATCAAGAATGAATTTATACAACAATACATGGAAGTTCTACACAGTGAGTCCCACTGCTTCAATAGCAGAACATGTGTTTTTATAGTGAAGCGACATCACAGACAAAACCATTTCTCTTTGGTGTGTTTCCTGCTTCTGACATCATACATCTGCCTTGTCCCTACAGATCATCTCTCTCTTGAAGCTATACAGAAGGAGAGGAGAGGTAGTGTCTCCTACAGCTATACAGAATGAGAGGAGAGGTAGTGTCTCCTACAGCTATACAGAAGGAGAGGAGAGGTAGTGTCTCCTACAGCTATACAGAAGAGAGGAGAGGTAGTGTCTCTAACAGCTTATAGAGGAGAGGAGAGGTAGTGTCTCCTACAGCTTATAAGAAGGGAGGAGAGGTAGTGGTCTCCTACAGCTATACAGAAGGAGAGGAGAGGTTAGTGGTCTCCTACAGGCTATACGAAGGAGAGGGAGAGGTAGTGTCCTACAGCTATACAGAAGGAGAGGAGAGGTAGTGTCTCCTACAGCTATACAGAAGGAGAGGAGAGGTAGTGTCTCCTACAGCTATACAGAATGAGAGGAGAGGTAGTGTCTCTACAGCTATACAGAAGGAGAGGAGAGGTGGTGTCTCTACGAGCTATACAGAAGAGAGGAGAGGTAGTGTCTCCTAAGCTATACAGAAGGAGAGGAGGGTGGTGTTCTACAGCTATACAGAAGGGAGGAGAGGTAATGGTCTCCTAAAAGCTATACAGAAGGAGAGGAGAGGTAGTGTTGCTACAGCTATACAGAGGAGAGGAGAGGTAGTGTCTCCTACAGTCTATACAGATGAGGAGGAGAGGTAGTGTCTCCTACAGCTATACAGAAAGGAGGAGAGGTGTGTCTCCTACAGCTATTACAGAAGGAAGAGAGGTGTGTCTCCTAGCTATACAAAGGAGAGGAGTGGTGGTGTCTCTACAGCTACAGAAGGAGAGGGAGGTAATGTTCCTAAACGTATACAGAAGGAGAGGAGAGGTAGTGTTCCTGACAGCTATACAGAAGGAGAGGGAGAGGTGGTGTCTCCTACAGCTATAAGAAGGAGAGGAGAGGTAGTGTTCCTAAAGCTATACAGAAGGAGGAGGAGAGGTGGTGTCTCCTACAGCTATACAGTAAGGAGAGGAGTAGGGTAGTGTCTCCTACAGCTATACAGAAGGAGAGGAGAGGTAGTGGTCTCCTTAAAGCTATAAGAAGGAGAGGATGGTGGTGTCTCCTACAGCTATAACAGAAGGAGAGGAGAGGTAAGTCTCCTAAAGCTATACAGAAGGTAGGAGAGGTAGTGTCTCCTACAGCTATAAGAAGGAGAGGAGAAGGTGGTGTCTCTACAGCTATCACAGAAGGAGGAGAGAGGTAGTGTCTCCTATAAGCTATACAGAAGAGGAGGAGAGGGGGTGGTGTCTCCTACAGCTATACAAAAGGAGAGGAGGGTAGTGTCTCCTAAGCTATAAGCAGAAGGAGGAGGAGAGTAGTGTCTCCTAAAGCTAACAGAAGGAGAGGAGAGGTAGTGTCTCCTAAAGCTATACCAGAAAGGAGAGGAGAGTAATGTCTCCTAAAGCTATACAGAAGGAGAGGAGAGGTAGTGTCTCTAAAGCTATACAGAAGGAGAGGAGAGGTTAATGTCTCTAAAGCTATACAGAAGGAGAGGAGTGGTAGTGTCTCTACAGCTATACAGAAGGAGAGGAGAGGTAGTGTCTCCTACAACTATACAGAAGGAGAGGAGAGGTAGTGTCTCTCTAAAGCTATAGAGAAGGAGAGGAAGTGTAGTGTCTCCTACAGCTATACAGAAGGGAGAGAGGTAGTGTCTCCTAAACTATACAGAAGGAGAGGAGAGTAGTGTCTCCTAAAGCTATACAGAAGGAGAGGAGAGGTAGTGTCTCCTAAAGCTATACGAGAGGAGTGGTGGTGTTCCTACAGTTATACAGAAGGAGAGGAGAGGTAGTGTTCCTACAGTATAAGAGGAGAGGAGAGGTGTGTCTCCTACAGCTATACAGAAGGAGAGGAGAGGTAGTGTCTCCTACAGCTTATAAGAAGGAGAGGAGAGTGTGTTCCTACAGGCTTATACAGAAGGAGAGGAGAGTGTGTCTCCTACAGCTACCAGAAGGAGAGGAGAGGTGGTGTTCTCCTACAGGTATAGAGGAAGGAGAGGGTAGTGTCTCCTAAGTATACAGAAGGAGAGGGAGAGGTGGTGTCTCCTACAGCTATAGACAGAAGGAGAAGGAGAGGTAGTGGTCTCCTACAGCTATACAGAAGGAGAGAGGAAAGGTACGTGTCTCCTACAGCTATACAGAAGGAGAGGAGAGGTAGTGTCTCCTACAGCTATACAGAAGGAGATGAGAGGTAGTGTCTCCTAAAGCTATACAGAAGGAGAGGAGAGGTAGTCTACACACACACACACCTACAAACACCTACACACATGTTTTCATGTTAGTCATTTAGCAGATGATCTTATCCAGGGCCAATTACAGTTAGCTAGGTGTTACAACCACATATCACAGGCATAGTAAATCAATTTCTCCTCAATGTCGCTATCAGTGGAGTCAGAGAGTAAGGGGGGACAAGTGTTAGTTCACAAAAGGTGTTATTATTATAAATGTTTTAACTGGGGGGCTGGGTGGTTGGTGTCGGGAGTGAGGAGGTGGTGTGAGGGGGGTTTCTGTGGGATTTAAAAAAAAATCTTATGGCTGCAGGGGCAGTATTGAGTAGCTTTGATGAAAAGGTGCCCAGAGTAAACTGCCTGCTCCTCAATCCCAGTTGCTAATATATGCCAAGTATTATTAGCATTTGATAGAAAACACTCTGAAGTTTCTAAAACTGTTTGAATGATGTCTGTGAGTATAACAGAACTCATATGGCAGGCAAAAACCTGAGATAGAAATCCAACCAGGAAGTGGGAAATCTGAGGTTGTAGGTTTTCAACTCATCGCCTATCGAATACACAGTGGGATATGGGTCATTTTGCACTTCCTATGGCTTCCACTAGATGTCAACAGTCTTTAGAACCTTGTCTGATGCTTCTACTGTGAAGTGGGGCCGAAGGAGAGGGGATTGAGTAAGGTCTTTCATGACCTGAACATGCGCTGACCATGCGCGTTCATGTGAGAGTGAGCTCTGTTCCATCGCACTTCTGAAGACAAGGGAATTCTCCGGTTGGAACATTATTGAAGATTTATGTTAAAAACACCCTAAAGATTGATTCAATACATCGTTTGACATGTTTCTACTGACTGTTACGAAACTTTTTGACATTTCATCTGCTTTTAGTGAACGCACTTCATGACTTTGGATTTGTTTACCAAACGCGCTAAGAAAAGTAGCTATTTGGACATAAATGATGGACATTACCGAACAAAATGAACATTTCTTGTGGAAGTGGGAGTCCTGGGAGTGCATTCCGACGAAGATCAGCAAAGTTAAGTGAAGATTTATAATGCTATTTCTGACTTTTGATGACTCCACAATTTGGCGGCTAACTGTATGGCTTGCTTTTGTGGCTGAACGCTGTTCTCAGATGATTGAATATCGTGCTTTTGTCGTAAAGCTTTTTTGAAATCTGACACAGCGGATGCATTAAGCACAAGTTTAAGAACAAGTTTGTCCTTCATTTTATGCTTCCGGGCCGCACAGGGGATGGGTCGTCCCCGCTCTCTTCATCGGCCGGCTCGTCTCTTTTTCCTCAACTCGTGCCCCCATAGGAGAGGTACCGGCAAATCTGGTACTGCACCCACCATCATCTGGCAGCTCCCTTGTGGCGTCACGAGGTTGGTTCATACGGTTGGATACCGCTTTGTGTCAACAGGAAATGGACATCGCCCTACCCCGTTCCGTCTCCTGGTTCAGCAGACTCGTGGTTACAAGTGTAACCATACTCCTTGAGTCTAATAGCGCTTCCGTGTCATATCCGTCGACCTTCACCGGGACCATGGGTGCAGTTGATTCGGGGTGCGCCCAACAGGAGGTGACATAGTTCACTGCGTGACCCACCTCCGGGGCAAGCTGATGGCATCAACTCCTCTCGAGCCAGGCAATGTGCCACCAGGAGCCACACTCAAAACACTTCCTTTGGTCTCCATCTACCTGGTGTCGTCGGTGGCGGGTCGGCTCTACCCCAGCCGTCTCTCCACGGGTTTGCGGTCCTTTGGTCCTGTCGACTGTCGGTTCAGGGGATACAGCGGTGGGGCTGTCCTTCCGTCCCCACGAACGGGTCGCCGACTCGTCCCGGTTCCCACTCAGCAGGGCCTGAGTGTTCTGTTGCGTCTCCACTGCTTCCAGGAGGTCCTCCAAGGTCTGGGGCACGCATAAACTTGCTGCCCTCTTTATGTCGTGAGGTAGCGCCCGTGAGAAGTGATCCAGGACCACTTTGTCGAGGATGGAGAAGGTGGATACGTCGGTTAGGAGACATGCCCTGGTGATGCGCAGTAGGTTGCTCATCTGGACTCGGGGAGATGCGTCGGGTACGAACCTCCAGTCGTGGAAACGCTGAGCCTGTTGGGCCAGGCTATACCCGTAGCGGCTGAGTATCTCCCATTTAAACCCGCCGTAGTTAGCCGCCTGTTCGTCGCTCAGGTCCCAATACACCTTTTGGGCATTCCCAGAGAGGAATGGTGCCAGCAAACTTGCCCTCTTCAGCCTTGGCCATCCTTCCTGTAGCGCTGTCTATTCAAATGTACAGAGGTATGTTTCGAAGTCATCGTCTTCCGTTAGCTTGATTAAAAACTGTTTGGGATGTGTTTCAGGAGACGCTTCTCCTTGCAGCCTCCTGATTTTCTCAACGAGGCGAATGTTTTGTAGTCGCTGTTCCTCCAGCGTTCGTTCCTGAACCGCCTGTTGTGCTTGTTGGGCCCGGACGAACTGAGCTATCAACTCGTCCATGCTGACACCGAGACAAGAGTGATACACTCAATATGTGAAGAAGGCACCAAATGTATCCAACACCGAGACAAGAGTGATACACTCAATATGTGAAGAAGGCACCAAATGTATCCGACACTGAGACAAGAGTGATACACTCAATATGTGAAGAAGGCACCAAAATGTATCCGACACCGAGACAGAATGATACACTCAATATGTGAAGAAGGCACCAAATGTATCACACCGAGACAAGAGGATACACTCAATATGTGAAGAAGGCACCAAATGTATCGACACTGAGACAAGAGCGATACACTCAATATGTTGAAGAAGGGCACCAAATGTATCCGACACCGAGACAAGAGATACACTCCAATATGTGAAGAAACACCAAATGTATCCGACACACCGAGACAAGAGCGATACACTCATAGTTGAAGAAGGCACAAATGTATCCGCACCGAGAGACAAGATGATACACTCAATAGTGAAGAAGAAGCACCAAATGTATCCGACACCGGAAAAAGAGATACACTCAATATGTGAAGAAGCCAAACCAATTGATCCGACATCGAGACAAGAGTGAACACTCAATATAGTGAAGAAGGACCACAATGTATCCGACACCGAACACAGGCGATACACTCAATATGTGAAGAAGGCACCAAATGTATCCGACACCGAGACAAGAGTGATACACTCAATATGTGAAGAAGGCACCAAATGTCATGGCTTTCTGGTAAAAGGTACACTACATGACCAAAAGTATGTGGACACCTGCCATGTTCCGTTATAATCTCCACCCGACACAGCCAGAAGAGGACTGGCCACCCCCAGTTCCTCTCTAGGTTTCTTCCTAGGTTCCTGCCTTTCTAGTGAGTTTTCCTAGCCACCGTACTTCTACATCTGCATTGCTTGCTGTTTGGGGTTTCAGGCTGGGTTTTTGTACAGCACTTTGTGACAACGGCTGATAAAAAAAGGGCTTTATAAATATATTTCATTGATTGATTGATTGCTCATTGAACATCTCCACTCTTCTGGGAAGGCTTTCCACTAGATGGAACATTGCTGCTGGGACTTGCTTCCATTCAGCCACAGGAGCATTAGTGAGGTCGGGCACTGATGTTGGGCGATTAGGCCTGGCTCACAGAGTCGGCGTTCGAAACCCAGATTAGTCTGTCAGACTGCCAGTTGGGGAAGCGCAATTGATCACTCCGGAGAACGCATTTCCACTGCTCAAAAGTCCAACGCCGGCAAGCTTTACTCCACTCCAGCCGGAGCTTGACATTGCGCATGGTGATTTTAGGCTTGTGTGTGCCTGCTCAGCCATGGAAACCCATTTCATGAAGCGCCCGACGAACAGTTATTGTGCTGACGTTGCTTCCTGAGGCAGTGAGCAGTGGTGTAAGTACTACTTAAGTATTTTTGGGGGTATCTGTACTTTACTTTACTATTTATATTTTTGACAACTTTTACTTTTAATTCACTGCATTCCTAAAGAAAATGATGTAATACATTTTTCCTGACACCCAAAAGTACTCATTACATGTTGAATGCTTAGTAGGACAGGAAAATGGTTCAATTCACACTTATCAAGAGAACATCCCTGGTCATCCCTACTGCCTCTGATCTGGAGGACTCACTAAACAGAGAACATCCCTGGTTATCCCTACTGCCTCTGATCTGGAGGACTCACTAAACAGAGAACATTCCTGGTCATCCCTACTGCCTCTGATCTGGAGGACTCACTAAACAGAGAATATCCCTGGTTANATCCCTACTGCCTCTGATCTGGAGGACTCACTAAACAGAGAATATCCCTGGTTATCCCTACTGCCTCTGATCTGGTGGACTCACTAAACAGAGAACATCCCTGGTCATCCCTACTGCCTCTGATCTGGTGGACTCACTAAACAGAGAACATACCTGGTCATCCCTACTGCCTCTGATCTGGAGGACTTACTAAACACACATGCTTCGTTTTTAAATTATGTCTGAGTGTTGGAGTGTCACCTGGCTATCCATAAATATTAAATAACAAGAAAATGGTGCCGGTTTTGCTTATGAATTAGGTTTGCTTATGAATTTGAATTTGACTTTTGATACTTAAATATATTTAAAACCAAATACTTTTTTTTACTCAAGTAATATTTTACTGGGTGACTTTCATTTTTACCTGAGTCATATTCTATTAAGATATCTTTATTACCAGCAGAGCAGAAATTTGACGAACTAACTTGTTGGAAAGGTGACATACTATGACGATGCCACGTTGAAAGTTCCTGAGCTCTTCAGTGAAGCCATTCTACTGCCAATGTTAGCGGAGGATGCTAAAATACAGCTTTTGTTACTATATGTCTATGACTGGATCTGGTCCAGCGCCAAAATACTATGTCGCATTAAAGAAGAGAAAGCGACAAAGCACACAGAGGAATGGTCCTTGAAGTTGGAGGTGTTCTCGTTGTTACCATTGCATCATGGAGACATAGTGGCCTAGTGCTCTACAGGTCAGCATATGTGCCCTATGGATGTATGACAGGGGAGAGGGACATTCTGCCACCTTACATTGCAGAGCATCACAAAAACATTGTGATAAATTAACATAGGCCATATAGTGGTTTGGATGAATGTGAAAACATAAACCCACTAATGGTCTCTTCATAGAGGTTTATGATAATAGAAGTGTAAATACTTGTTTGATAACTGTCCATTTGGCCCAGCGGGAACATGGGTGCATCTCCAATTCCTTTTTGGCAGACATTTTTTTTCAGGACACCAGAATATTTGTGGGCAACAAAATCACAAAAGTTGCAAACTCAAACTAGCAACTCTTCATCATCATTACATTCCTCAATTTATTTAAGAATTGTAGTCAAACTCTCAGCAGCACAAACATTCGTCACGTGTTGGCATTGGAGGGCAGTTTCCACAGATACCAGTCTGTGTTAATCCTGGGGATTGTTGAGGCTGAGGTCTGGCTACTGCTGCGGCCTCGGTTTCTAAAACGGAGGCTGCCATCTGAATAGGCTACTGTCACATGACCTTTTGTTGAAGCTGTCCCAGTTCTCTACTCCAGAGAGATGGAGGGGTAGAGGGCGTAAAATCATGACTTAAATTAGTGATCTCTAAAAAACTGACATTTTCCGCCAGAAAGCTACTTTTGAATCAACATAGCAGTAGAAATTATGCATTTCTAACAGTCTTTATGACCCGAGAAAAAGTATAGGACCATGATTTGTAATTGTTCTTGCCCACTCCTGCTGCCATCCATATAAGATATCGTATCAGTAATGTGAGTCTGGATGGAGACTACAGTGGATGAACAGTATATATCAGTCTGGATGGAGACTACTGTGTATGAACAATATATATCAGTCTGGATGGAGACTACAGTGGATGAACAGTATATATCAGTCTGGATGGAGACTACAGTGGATGAACAGTATATATCAGTCTGGATGGAGACTACAGTGGATGACCAAGTACATATCAGTCTGGATGGTCGACTACCAGTGGATGAACAGTAATATATGCTCTGGATGGTAGACTACAGTGGATGAACAGTATATATCAAGTCCTGGATGGTAGACTACAGTGGATGACAGTTATATTAGTCTGGATGGTAGACTACAGTTGGATGAACAGTATACTATCAGTCTGGATGGAGCCTCGTGGATGAACAGTATATATCAGTCTGGATGGTAGACTACAGTGGATTGAACAGTATATATCAGTCTGGATGGTAGACTAAAAGTGGAATGAACAGTATCTATATCTGGATGGAGACTACAGTGGATGCCACTATATATCAGTCTGGATGGAGACTACAGTGGATTGAACAGTATATATCAGTCTGGAATTGGAGACTGCAGTGGATGAAAGTATATATTCAGTCTGGATGTTAGACTACAGCTGGATGACCAGTACATATTCAAGTCTGGATGGAGACTACAGTGGAGGAACAGTATATATCAGTCTGTATGTGAGATACAGTGGATGAACAGTACAATAATCAGTCTGATGGAGACTACAGTGGATGAAACAGTATATAATCAGTTGGATGGAGACTACAGTGGGAATGAACAGTATATATCAGTCTGGATGGAGACTAACAGTGGAGTACAGTATAAATCAGTCTGCTGGAGACCACAGTGGATGAATACAGTATATAGCAGGCTGGTGGAGACTACAGTTTGATTGAAACAGTATTCCGTTCTGGATGGAGACTACAGTGGATGAACAGTATATATCGTCTGGCATGGAGACTACAGCGTGCATGAACAGTATAGATATCAGTCTGGATGGAGGACTACGTGTAGATGACTAATTATATTCAGTCTGATGGAGACTACAGTGGAATGAACAGTATCTATCAGTCTGGATGGAGACTACAGTGGACATGACAGTATATATCAAGTCTGGATGGAGACTACAGTGGCATGAACAGTATATATCAGTCTGCGAATGGGACTACGTGGATGAAACAGTACATATCAGTTCTGGATGTAAGACTACAGTGCTGAACAGTATAACTATCAGTCCTGATGTAGGAACTACAGTGAATGAACAGTTATTCAGTCTGGATGTAGACTAAGTGATGAACAAATACTATCAGTCTCGTGGATTATGACTCAGGCATGAACAGTATTATTATCAGTCTGGATGAGAGAACTACAGCTGGATGAAACAGTATATAATCAGTCTGGACTGTAGACTACAGTGGATGCAGCAGTATATATCAGTCTGGGATGTAGCCTACAGGTGGATGCAACAGTTATATCAGTCTGGATGGAGACTTACAGTGGATGAACAGGTATATATCAGTCTGCGAGAGACTACAGTGGATGACAGTATAAATATCAGTC
>NW_019946910.1:11389-26607 GCF_002910315.2 Salvelinus sp. IW2-2015 | reverse complement strand
AATTAAAAAGTCTGAGATATTCAATTTTTACTATATTTCATTGGTGTCAGTACCATCCATTACTAATATTTATTTGCAGGTGTCAGTTAATACCTAATATCTATCTCATCATACACATTTGGTTCTGTTAATACCACTATATATCAGGGTTAGTTAATTACCATACCTTACTTATGCTATCTTTTTCTTCTGTTTTTTCCCCCTTCTTTGTTTTTTTGGGTTAGTTACATTTACTCATTTTTTTATATTATCTATATTATAATGGTTCAGTTAATACCATATCATCTGTTTGTTATACAGGGTCATTTAATACCTACACTATATACAGGGTCTGTTTAATACCAATACATATACAGGGTTGTTAATACTCATTTATCTTCCAATATATCAAGGGTTATGTTATATACCCTTACTTATATAACCAGGTCAGTTAATACAACCACATACCTAACTAATACGGGTCTTAGTTATTATACCCCATATTCCTATTATTATCTAGTGGTCAGGTTAATTTACATTATGTGCTATATTAATCTTAGGTTTGTCAGTTACATTACCTATTACTATATACTAAAGGGTTAGTTTTCATATCCTATACATATACATTTTTTGGGTTCAGTTATATACCATATTACTTATACTACAGGGTTAGTTAATTATACCTGATACCATTATACAGGGTCAGTTTATACTCATACTATACTACAGGGTATTCAGGTGTCTTCAGGTTAAATACCATACTTATTTACCAGGGTCAAGTTAAACGCATTCCTATTATTTACAGGGTCAGTTAATACACATATCTATATTACTAGGCGTCAGGTTAATACCATACTATTATACAGGTCATTAATACCACTAATCTTAGGGTTAGTACTATATTAAGACAATGTACTATGCGGGATACTGGATTTGATGGTATTGGAGATATTGTTGCAGGGTGGTAGGTGACTTTTATACAGGGTCATAACCATCATTACAATGTGGCACGGGATCTCGGAGTGATGGAGTGTAGATATGTATTCTGGGGGTTGGTGACTATATACAGGGTCAGTACCCTTATAACTTCAATGTGGCAAGGGATATTTCTGGATGATGGAGGTAGAGTATGTACAGGTGTATTAGGTGACTATATTACTGGGTAGTACTCATATTACAATGTTGCAGGGTAACTGGAGTTGATTGGTAGGTAGATATGTCATATTTCCCGGGGTATAGGTGACTATATATAGGGTTCAGTAACCTATATTAATGTCAGGTTCGGAGTGATGGGGTAAGATTGTTTATACGACGATAGGTGACTTAATACTGATAACAGGGTCAGTACCATATTAACAATGTGCAGGGTGCTGGATGTGTACTGGCAGGTAGATATGTAATTGGGGTAATCATTACTAATACAGGGTCAGTACCATATTAACAATGTACAGAGATACTGGAGTGATGGGGTAGATATGTATAGAGGTATAGGTGTCTATATACAGGGTCAGTACCATATTAAGATGTGCAGGGATACTGGAGTGATGGAGGTAGATATGTATAGAGGTAAGGTGACTATATACAGGGTCAGTACCTATTAACAATGTGCAGGGATACTGGAGTGATGGAGGTAGATATGTATAGGGGTAAGGTTGGACTTTATACAGGGTCAGTACCATATTAACAATGTGCAGGGATACTGGAGTGATGGAGGTAGACATGTATAGGGAAGTGACTATATACAGGGTCAGTGCCATATTAACAATGTGCAGGGATACTGGAGCATGTTTGTGTTAAACGTGGTGCACCGGTACCGCCTGCCGTGCGAAGCAGAGAGAATAGTCTATGACTTGGGTGGTTGGAGTCTTTAACGATTTATCGGGCCTTCCTTCCACACCGCCTGGTATAGATGGTATGTCCTGGATGGCAGGGAGATCGGCCCCAGTGATGTACTGGGCTGTCCGCATCCCTTTCTGTAGTGCCATGGGATCGAGGGCGGTGTTATTGCCATACTAGGCAGTGATGCAGCCAGTCAAAAATGCTCTCAATGGTACAGCTGTAGAACTTTTGGAGGATTTGAGGGTCCATGCCAAACTTTTTCAACCTCCTGAGGGGCAAGAGGCGCTGTCGTGCCTTCTTCATGACTGTGCACGTGTGTTTGGACCATTTGAAGTCTTAGTGAGTTGGACACAGAGGAATTTGAAGCTCTCAACCTGCTCCACTGCAACCCTGTCGATGTGGATGGCGCGACTCGCCCCCCTCGTTTCCTGTAGTCCACAATCATCTCCTTGGTCTTACTTACGTTGAGGGYGAGGTTGTTTCTGTGGCACCACACTGCCAGGTCACTGACCTCCCTGTAGGCTGACTCAGCCTGTCGTGTCGTCAGCAAACTTGATGATGGTGTTGGAGTCGTGCGTGGAATAGGGAGTACAGCGAAGGGCCTAAGTACACACGCCTGTGGAGCTCCTGTGTTGAGGCAGAGGTAATATTGCCTACCCTGGGGTCGGTAATACACCACCTGGGGTCGGCCCGTCGGGAAGTCCAGGCAGTTGCAAAGGGAGGAGTTCAGAGTCCTAAGCCTGGAGATGACTTTGGAGGGGTCTATGGTGTTGAACTCTGAGCTGTAGTCAATGAACAGCATTCTCACATAGGTATTCCTTTTATCTAGATGGGTGAAGGCAGTGTGGAGAGCAATTGAGATTGCGTCATCTATGGATCTGTTGGGGCGGTATGCAAATTGGGGTGGGTCTAGGTTGTCTGGAATGGTGGGGTTAATGTGTGCTATAACCAGCCTCTCAAAGCACTTCATGATTACAGATGCGAGGGCTACAGGGCCGTAATCATTGTGGCATGAAGCCTTAYAGTTCTTGGGAACAGGAATGATGGTGGTCATCTTAAAACATGTTGGGATTACAGACTGGGACAAGAAGAGGTTGAAAATTACTGTGAATATGCCTGCTGTTCTYCGCATGCTCTGAGAACATGCCATGGAATACCGTCCAACGGCCTTGTGGGTGTTGACCTGATTAAAGGCCTTTCTCACGTCGGGCCTCGGAGAGTGAGATCACCCAATCCTCTCGGTCGGTGACGGCCCTCACAGCCAGCACGATATTGTTGTTGTCAAAGCTTGCATAAAATGCATTGAGTTCGTCTGGTAGAGAGACGACGNTCACGTCGGGCCTCGGAGAGTGAGATCACCCAATCCTCTCGGTCGGTGACGGCCCTCACAGCCAGCACGATATTGTTGTTGTCAAAGCTTGCATAAAATGCATTGAGTTCGTCTGGTAGAGAGACGACGATGCGTTGGGCAGATCACGGTTGAYTCTTCCTTTGTAATCCGTAATGGACTGTAGCCCCTGCCACATGCAGCGGGCGTCGGAGCCTGWGTTWTATGATTCCACCTTACTCCTATATTGTCCTTTTGCTCGTTTGATGACTCTGCAGAGGTCATAGCGGGACTTGTACTTATTACTGTCCTCGGCCGTAGCCTCAGGGTTGTCTGCAATAGCTCTGTCCTTTAGTTTAGCTCCAACCTCGGTGTAAATCCAGGGCTTTTAATTAGGGAATCAGCAAACAATCACTTTGGGGACAACTTCGCCAATGGATTTTCTAATGAAGCCGGTAACAGAGGTGGTTAGCTCGTCAATGTTATCGCCCGAGTCTCGAAACATATTCCAATCAGCGCTAGCAAAGCAGTCCTGTAGCATAACCTCTGATTCTGGTGACCGTTTCTCAACGGAGTGAATCCCTGGTACTTCCTGTTTGAGTTTCTGCTTGTAAACATGAAGCAAGTATACGGAGTCATGATCTGATTTGCGAAATGGCGGACAAGGGATGGCCTTGTATGCTTGCTTGTGGGTAGAATAGCAGAGGCATTGGAGATGTGTTGATGGAAGTTGGGCATCACGTGTCTTTAGTGACGCAGAATTAAAATCACAGGCAACCAGAAAAGGAGCCGCTAGATGTAGCTTTTCTTGCTTGTTTATAACCTTGTACATTTCGTTAAGTGCCAGCTTGTTATTTTCCTTGTCCTGAGTTGGAATGTATACAACAGTCACGATAACAGCTGAAAACTCCCTTGGGACGTAGAAAAGTCGGTATTTGACGATCAGGCCAAGACAGATGAACAGTGGGTCAAAACTTCCACCACGCTGAAGTTAACACACCAGTTGGTGTTGATGTAGAGGCAAACGCTTACCTCATTCGATTTCCCCGACTCCACTTGTCCTGTCCGCCTGGTGAATGGAGAATCCATTGAGTTGGATAGCGGTGGGGAGTATCTTAACCTGAAGCATGGCTCTCGGACTTCTTGCTTGTTTATATCCTTTTTTATATATTTTTTTTAAATTTCACCTTTATTTAACCAGGTAGGCCAGTTGAAAACAAGTTCTCATTTACAACTGCAACCTGGACAAGATAAAGCAAAGCAGTGCGACAAAAAACAAGACAGAGTTACACATAGGATAAACAAAAGTACAGTCAATAACACAATAGAAAAATCTATATACAGTGTGTGCAAATGGAGTAAAGAGGTAAGGCGATAAATAGGCCATAGTACCAAAGTAATTACAATTTAGCAAATTAACACTGGAGTGATAGATGTGCAGATGATGATGTGCAAGTAGAGATACTGGTTTGCAAAAGAGTGTGCACCGGGGCCTCCCACTCCTCTTTCTATTCTGGTTAGGGCCAGTTTGCGCTGTTCTGTGAAGGGAGTAGTACACAGGTTCTTGGCAATTTCTCGCATGGAATAGCCTTCATTTCTCAGAACAAGAATAGACTGACGAGTTTCAGAAGAAAGGTCTTTGTTTCTGGCCATTTTGAGCCTGTAATCGAACCCACAAATGCTGGTGCTCCAGATACTCAACTAGTCTAAAGAAGGCCAGTTTTATTGAGTCTTTAATCAGAACAACAGTTTTTCAGCTGTGCTAACATAATTGCAAAAGGGTTTTCTATTGATCAATTAGCCTTTTAAAATTATAAACTTTGATTAGCTAACACAACGTGCCATTGGAACACAGGAGTGATGGTTGCTGATAATGGGCCTCTGTCGGCCTATGTAGATATTCCATCATTTAAATCTGGCCGTTTCCAGCTACAATAGTCATTTACAACATAACAACAATGTCTACATGTCACGCCCTGGCCTTAGTTATCTTTGTTTTTCTTTATTATTTTTAGTTAGGTCAGGGTGTGACATGGGGAATGTATGTGTTTTGTATTGTCTAGGGGTTGTATGTTTAATTGGGGCAGTGTCGTGTCTAGGTGTTTGTAGGTCTATGGCTGCCTAGATTGGTTCTCAATTAGAGGCAGCTGTTGTTCATTTGTCTCTGATTGAGAGCTATATTTAGGCAGCCATATTCATTGGGTATTTCGTGGGTAATTGTCTATGTCTATGTTGCATGTTAGCACTTAGTCTGTTCGTTTGTATAAGTATTTGTTTCGTCTTTATTTTATTTCAAGAAGATGTATTCACTTCACGCTGCGCCTTGGTCCACTCTTTCACCTCAAGGCGATCGTGACACTACACTGTATTTCTGATCAATTTATGTTATTTTAATGGACAAAAAAAAATTGCTTTTCTTTCAAAAACAATTTTTAAGTGACCCCAAAATTTTGAACGGTAGTGTATAGATACTTAAGGATGCTTAAAACGTTGTCCGTGAGTAATGTGATTATTTTACAACACTTCAGTACCATATTTTTGATTTGAGTGTAAAGAGAGCATGGGAACAGTCTGAACGCCCAGATTTCTCCTTCAACAGCTCTCATCTCAGTCATAGCCATGTAAATATGAAGGATATGATTTATCATATTTTCCTTTTTTTTATGTTTGAAAAAGAGACAACACCCTATTTACATGTGTGTACTGACTGGTTGCCTGTCCCTCCTCTCCCGTCCAGTACAATTCGTACGACCTAGAGTACAGTGAGGTCTATGACTACAGTGAAGGAGAAGGAGCCACTGAAACTGCCCCAACCGAAGGAGGCAAACCTGCACCTGAGGTAAAACACACCTGTGGATTCACACACACGCACGCACCCGCACGCACGCACACACGCACGCACGCACACACACACACACACACACACACACACACCAAATGGACAATGACTCCGTTCTATGAAGATGAGTTATACCTGTCTGATATCTAACATAGCTATAGATATAAGTATACCTATAGTATCTAATCGATTGTTACTACCGTGTTCTAAAATGGTCATAACAATAGATCAAATTTCAATCAAATGTATTTATATAGCCCTTCTTACWTCAGCTGATGTCACAAAGTGCTGTACAGAAACCCAGCCTAAAACCCCCAAACAGAAAGCAATGCAGGTGTAGAAGCACAGTGGCTCGGGAAAAACTCTTGAGAAATGTGGATGTTGATTTCGATGTTGCTGTCACATCATGGTGCTGACGTGGCTCAACGTTGTAGTGTGGAATAATTTCCAAGCATTTAAAAAAAAACTTTTTCTTTCTTCTCTTTTTGTTTTTGCTCTCTGTGTGTGTTGTCGTGCGATAGGCTGTGGACGGAGCTCAACCCGCTGAGAACCCTACAGACTCAACCGTTTCAATCCTGGTACGTTGGCATGCTTCTCATTTGTCTACGGCGACGACACGTTATCACTAAAGTAGTACTCTGTGTTGTCTCATATTACTAAAACTACTGAGTTTAACAGAGCGTGTGTCCAAAAATAATACCCTATTCCCATAAATAGTGCACTACTTTTGACCAGAGCCTGCAGTAGACTATTTGGCGCTTGTCAAAAGTAGTGCACTATATAGGGAATAGGGTGCCATTAGAGATGTATATTAGGGTAAAGTAGTGCACTATGTAGGGAATAGGGTCCTAATTGGTATGTATATTATGGTAAAGTAGTGCACTATGTAGGGAATAGGGTCCCAATTGGGATGTCATCTTAGGGTAAAGTAGTGCACTCATGTAGGGAATAGGGGAATTAGGGATGTATATTCGGGTAAAGTAGTGCACTATGTAGGAGATAGGGTCCCATTAGAGATGTATATAGGGTAAAGTAGTGCACTATGTAGGGAATAGGGTGCCATTAGAGATGTATATTAGGGTAAAGTAGTGCACTATGTAGGCGAATAGGGTGCCATTAGAGATGTTAGTATTAGGGTAAAGTAGTGCACTATGTAGGGAATAGGGGTGCCATTAGGTATGTATATTAGGGTACAAGTAGTGCACTATGTAGGAATAGGGTGCCATTAGAGGATGTATATTTAGGGTAAAGTAGTGCACTAATGTAGTGGAATAGGGGCGCTATTAGAGGGTCGTATTTAGGGTAAAGTAGTGCACTAATGTAGGGAAGGGGCCATTAGAGGATGTATATTTAGGGTAAAGTAGTGCACTATGTAGGGAATAGGGTAGCATTTAAGACACAGACCACAGCTTCATCTGAATGAGGAAAGATGACATCAAAGGAAGCGAGTGATGCGGAACGACAAAGATGGACCAATTTAAAGCACGTTGGGTTATTGCAACAGCTGAGCCGCCAGACAGAGGGACATCAAACGTGTTATATGGTGGTTTGATGTATGTGGCAAATGGAATGCCCGGAATCGCCTGCCAATACCACATGAAGCGTGATACGACTACCTCATGTTATATTACGGTGAGAACGTTTCCCATTCAGTCCAATTTGGATACAATCAAATGGCTAGTGAATAATGAGGCAGACTGTATTGTATTCTCAAAGAGATTGCTTAAGAATTTAGACTTTCTACGAGCAGCTCGGGGAAAGACAAAGCAGGTTGTCTTTATGTGGAAATCCCCCTTTTTTTGGACTCTTGATTCTAAGCTCACCATCCAACGAGTCACCATCCAATTAACAAACGACAAAGCCCTCAGTTTGCAATCTCCAAGTTAGATTACTAGATATTACAAAGATCAAAGAAGAAACAGTCTTGGATGGTCTTCTTAATCTCTACCATCTTCCTTGGAGTCATCCGAAACCCTCTGTGGCTTTTAGGGTGTATCCCAAATTATACCCTAATAATTATTGGGTTCTGGTCAAAAGTAGTGCACTTTGTAGGGAATAAGAGTGCCACATGTTTCTACAGTCCCCTTTTGATATCCATCAGAAACAACTCTTCAATCTGATCTTGATAAAAAACTGAACTAGTAAAACTCTGCCAGCTAATGAATTGCGACCAACGGGGTTCATATAAACTGAACTAGTAAAACTCTGCCAGCTAATGAATTGCGAACAACGGGGCCGCATCCCATGTCCTCTTTTTTGTCTCCAGTTTCCTGTAGT
Source organism: Salvelinus sp. IW2-2015 (assembly GCF_002910315.2). NCBI lineage: Eukaryota > Metazoa > Chordata > Actinopteri > Salmoniformes > Salmonidae > Salvelinus > Salvelinus sp. IW2-2015. The sequence goes on along the minus strand of NW_019946910.1, from coordinate 18,346 downwards.
TTGCCCAACTTATTTTGAGCTAAATCATCACATAAACTCAGTGAAAGAGACATCCTGGGGTAAAGTCATTAATTGAGAGACATCCTTGGTAAGAGTTATTAATGAGAGACATCCTGGGGTAAAGTTATTAATGAGAGACATCCTGGGTAAAGTTATTAATGAGAGACATCCTGTAAAGTCATATAATGAGAGACATCCTGGGTAAAGTATTAATGAGAGACATCCGGGGTAAAGTTATTAATGAGAGACATCCTTGGGTAAAGTTATTAATGAGAGACATCCTGGGGTAAAGTTATTAATGAGAGACATCCTGGGTAAAGTCATTAATGAGAGACATCCTGGGTAAATTATGTAATGAGAGACATCCTGGGGTAAAGTTATTAATGAGAGACATCCTGGGGTAAAGTTATTAATGAGAGACATCCTGGGGTAAAGTCATTAATGAGAGAGACATCCTGGGTAAAGTTATTATGAGAACATCCTGGGGTATAAAGTCAGTTAATGAGAGACATCCTGGGGTAAAGTTATTAATGAGGAACATCCTGGGGTAAAGTCATTAAGAGAGACATCCTGTGTAAAGTTATTATTGAGAGACAATCCTGGGTAAAGTTCATTAATGAGAGACATCCTGGGGTAAAGTCATTAATGAGAGACATCCTGGGGTAAAGTTATTAATGAGAGACATCCTGGGTAAAGTTATAATGAGAGGACATCCTGGGGTAAAGTTATTAATGAGAGACATCCTGGGGTAAAAGTTCATTAATGAGAGACATCCTGGTGTAAAGTTATTAATGAGAGACATCCTGGGGTAAAGTTATTAATGAGAGACATCCTGGGGTAAAGTTATTAATGAGAGACATCCTGGTAAAGTTATTAATGAGAGACATCCTGGGTAAAGTTATTAATGAGAGACATCCTGGGGTAAAGTTATTAATGAGAGACATCCTGGGGTAAAGGATTAATGAGAGACATCCTGGTGTAAAGTTATTAATGAGAGACATCCTGGGGTAAAGTTATTAATGAGAGACATCCTGGGGTAAAGTTATTAATGAGAGACATCCTGGGGTAAAAGTCATTAATGAGAGACATCCTGGGGTTAAAGTCATTAATGAGAGACATCCTGGGGTAAAGTTATTAATGAGAGACATCCTGGGGTAAAGTCATTAATGAGAGACATCCTGGGGTAAAGTTATTAATGAGAGACATCCTGGGGTAAATATTAATGAAGACATTCCTGGGGTAAAGTTATTAATGAGAGACATCTGGGTAAAGTCATATGAGAGACATCCTGGGGTAAAGTTATTAATGAGAGACATCCTGGGGTAAAGTTATTAATGAGAGACATCCCGGGGTAAAGTTATTAATGAGAGACATCCTGGGGTAAAGTCATTAATGAGAGACATCCTGGGGTAAAGTATTAATGAGAGACATCCTGGGGTAAAGTCATTAATGAGAGACATCCTGGGTAAAGTTATTAATGAGAGACATCCTGGGTAAAGTATTAATGAGAACATCCTGGGTTAAAGTATTAATATAGACATCCTGGGGTAAAGTTATTAATGAGAGACATCCTGGGGTAAAGTCATTAATGAGAACACTGGTAAAAGTTATTAATGAGAGACATCCTGGGGTAAAGTTATTAATGAGAGACATCCTGGGGTAAAGTATTAATGAGAGACATCCTGGGGTAAAGTCATTAATGAGAGACATCCTGGGGTAAAGTTATTAATGAGAGACATCCTGGGGTAAAGTTATTAATGAGAGACACCTGGGTAAGTATTAGAGAGACATCCTGGGCGTAAAGTTATTTAATGAGAGACATCCTTGGGGTAAAGTTATTAATGAGAGACATCCTGGGGTAAAGTTATTAATGAGAGACATCCTGGGTAAAGTTATTAATGAGAGACATCCTGGGGTAAAGTTATTAATGAGAGACATCCTGGGTAAAGTTATTAATGAGAACATCCTGGGGTAAAGTCATTAATGAGAGACATCCTGGGGTAAAAGTTATTAATGAGAGACATCCTGGGTAAGTTAATAGAAACTGTAAAGTCATTAATGAGAGACATCCTGGGGTAAATTATTAATAGAGACATCCTGGGTAAAGTCATTAATGAGAGACATCCTGGGTAAAGTCATTAATGAGAGACATCCTGGGGTAAAGTTATTAATGAGAGACATCCTGGGGTAAAGTTATTAATAGAGAGACATCCTGGGGTAAAGTATTAATGAGAGACATCCTGGGGTAAGTATAAGAGACATCCTGGTAAAGTTATTAATGAGAGACATCCTGGGTAAAGTTATTAATGAGAGACATCCTGGGTAAAGTATTAATGAGAGACATCTGGGTAAAGTTATAATGAGAGACATCCTGCGGTAAGTTATTAAGAGAGACCCTTGGTAAAGTTATTAATGAGAACATCTGGGGTTAAAGTCATTAATGAGAGACATCCTGGGTAAAGTTATTATGAGAGACATCCTGGGGTAAAGTTATTAATGAGAGACATCTGGTAAAGTTATGAGAGACATCCTGGTAAAGTTATTAATGAGAGACATCCTGGGTAAAGTCATTAATGAGAGACATCCTGGGGTAAAGTCATTAATGAGAGACATCCTGGGTAAAGTTATTAATGAGAGACATCCTGTGTAAAGTTATTAATGAGAGACATCCTGGGGTAAAGTTATTAATGAGAGACATCCTGGGGTAAAGTCATTTAATGAGAGACATCCTGGGGTAAAGTTATTAATGAGAGACATCCTGGGTAAAGTTATTAATGAGAGACATCCTGGGGTAAAGTCATTAATGAGAGACATCCTGGGGTAAAGTTATTAATGAGAGACATCCTGGGTAAAGTTATTAATGAGAGACATCCTGGGTAAAGTTATTAATGAGAGACATCCTGGGGTAAAGTTATTAATGAGAGACATCCTGGGGTAAAGTCATTAATGAGAGACATCCTGGGTAAAGTTATTAATGAGAGACATCCTGGGGTAAAGTATTAATGAGAGACATCCTGGGTAAAGTTATTAATGAGAGACATCCTGGGGTAAAGTATTAATGAGAGACATCCTGGGTAAAGTTATTAATGAAGACATCCTGGGTAAAGTCATTAATTGAGAGGACATCCTGGCGTAAAGTTATTAATGAAGACATCCTGGGGTAAAGTTTAAATGAGAACATCCTGGGTAAAGTTTAATGAGAGACATCCGGGTAAAGTTATTAATGAATGAACGACATCCTGCGCGTTTAACCGTCTATTAACCACTGAGCAGGAACATCTCTCGGAGGTACAAGTTATTAAATGAGAGACAATCCGCGGTAAAGTATATATTACCATGAAACTCCCTGGCGATACCCTGGTATGTAATGCAGGACACGGGGTAAGTTATTATAGAGCATCTGGGACAGTCTATAAGAATGCCAAGTTTCTTATCGAGAGAACATCCTTGCGTATAGTATTATGAGACGACATCCTGGTCGGTAAAGTTATTAGATGAGTTACATCCGTAGTATTAGTGAAACCTGTTAATAATTATGAGAGACATCCGGCGGTAAAGTCCTAATATAATGAGAGACATCTCCGGTAAAGTCATATAATGAGAGACATCATGGGTAACAGGCTTTCGACGAGAGCGCCACGCTGGTAGCGGGTAAGGAGATCTAGAGGCCATCTTTGCGAAGTATATGAAGCTCAGGTCAAGTTTTATGAGGACATTCCCTGGGGTAAACTAATGAGATCCCTTAAGTATAATTAGGAGACATCCTGGGTAAAGTATTATGGACCCTGCGGCGTAGTCATTAATGAGAGACCATTCCTGGGGTTAATACGTTATATAATGAATAAGACTTACCCAATCCTATGGTTCGGTAAAACGTTATTAATGAACATCGCTGGTAAGTTAATGAGACACGGGGAGTTATTGAGAGACACGGTCATCATTAATGAGACATCTGGAAGATTAGAGGACACTGTGTAAAGATTTACTTATAAGCACCTGGACTATTAGATGAGAGACATCCTGGTAAAGGTATGCGAACATCGGGTAAAGTTATTAATGCAGAACATTACCTGTGGTTAACTCTATGTCATTATTAATGAGGAGCTATCTCCCGGCGTAATGCTCTCGATTAAATGTACCGACACATCTGGGCTATAAAGTTCAGTTATTAGATCGAGAAGACATCCCCTGGGAGCTCAAGTTCATTAATGAAACTTGCGGAGTTGGGAGACCCTGTAAAGTCCATTATGGAATGAGACATCCTTGTCGGGTAAAGTTATTAAACTTAGCTAACCTGAGACATCCTGCGGGCTAACAGTTATATAATGAGAATGATCTGTAGAGAAGTTATTACATTAGAGCTTCCCGGGTAAGTTATTAATAGAGCATTGTAAAGTCTATCTATGAAGAATCCGGGTACATTATTACTAGGGACATCTTGGGTGACCTAAACCAAGTCATTAATGAGAGACATCCTGGGGTAAGTTTAATTATACAAGAGCATTCTCTTATAATCAATTATAGAGACGACAATCCTGGCCCAGGGGGTAAAGGTTATTAATTGCTGAGGACACTGACATCGTCTTTGGCGTAAAAGTCCATTCAATGCAGAGGACATCCTGGGTTAGAGTCTCATTAATACACATTCCTCGGTCTAGTCATTAATGAAGACTCTTCCGGGAGTAGGATATGAAGACTTACCCTGGTAAAGTCTTTAGAGAACCGGTTAAGTCTATATAGACATCCTGGGAATCATTATGAGAGACATCCGGTACCTTTAAAGAACCTCCTCGTAAAGTTTAGAGACGACTCCTGGCTAACGTTTTAATAAGAATTGCGTAAAGTAATTAATGAGAGATCATCCTCGCAGTAGGGTAATCAGTTATTAATAAGAGACATCCTGGGTAAAGTCATTAATGAAGACATCCTGGGGGTAAAGTCAATTATGAGAAGACATCCTGGGGTAAAAGTTATTACAGGAGAAGACATCCCTGCGGGTAAAGTTATTAATTAGAACCATCCTGGGGTAAAAGTTATTTAATGAGAGACATCCTGCGGGTAAAGTCATTAATGAGAGACATCCTGGGTAAACTTGATTAATGAGAGACATCCTGGGTAAAGTCATTAATGAGAGACATCCTGGGGTAAAGTTATTAATGCAGAGACATCCTGGGGTAAAAGTTATTAATGAGAGACATCCTGGGTAAATTATTAATGAGAGACATCCTGGGTAAAGTCATTAATGATAGACATCCTGGGGTAAAGTTATAATGAGAGACATCCTGGGTAAAGTTATTAATGAGAGAATCCCTGAGGGTAAAGTTATAATAGAGAGACATCCTGGTGGTAAAGTTATTAATGAGAGACATCCTGGCGGTAAAGTTATTAATGCAGAGACATCCTGGGTAAAGTTATAATGAGAAGACATCCTGGGTAAAGTCATTATGAGAGACATCCCTGGGTAAAGTTATAATGAGAGACATCCTGGGGTAAAGTTATTAATGAGAGACATCCTGGGGTAAAGTTATTATGAGCAGACATCCTGGCGTAAAGTTAATGAGAACATCCGGGTAAAGTTATTAATGAGAGAACATCCGGTAAAGTTATTGATGAGAGACATCCGGGTAAATTATTAATGAGAGACATCCTGGGGTAAAGTTATTGATGAGAGACATCCGGGTAAAGTTATTAATGAGAGACATCCTGGGGGTAAAGTCATTAATGAGAGGACATCCTGGTGTAAAGTCAAAACAATATGTATGCAATGCCACCAATGCGTGCCAGATGTCAGCATTACATTATGTTTACCGTTAGGGGGTAACAGCTACAACACAACCCCAGGACACGGACTTTAATTAAAAAGACAAAGTTTGAGGACGACGAGCGACAAACGATGGTGTTTTCAGAAACAAAAACATGTCCCAGTTTTATAGACCTGTGACTATGGAAATGGCAGAAATGATGTAGATAGCAACAAGAAACGGACCATTCATAACACGTGAGAGACGTTCTTACTGCTCCTTACTCAACAACTCATAATTCTTGTTGTTTAATCTGAATGATGATCTGAACACAGATCCCGTTTTCTGTTTAATCAGATTCAGGCTACACCTCGACAAAAAAAAACCCTGTTGTTGATGAGAAATCTCCATTGAAAAGTTGTTTTGTTTTTTTAGTCCAGAAGAACAATCTCATTCTATCTCTGTGAAAACCCTTCTTTTAATCTCTTATAACCCTTGGTCATGTTTATGAGTAAGATTCGTATGTCTTGTCAGTATGCTTCTTGTGGGAATGTTCCGTGCCAACGTTTTTGAATATCACAATAATATTCTTGCAACATTAAGGGAACATAATTTAAACGTTGTATGAATGGTACCCCAAAACACTAGGAACCTAATCTTAAAACGTTGTATGAATGTACCCAAACATTAGGAACCTAATTTAAACGTTGTATGAATGGTACCCAAAACACTAGCGAACCTAATTTAAACGTTGTATGAATCGTACCCAAAACACTAGGGAACCTAATTTAAACGTTGTATGAATGGTACCCAAAACACTAGGGAACCTAAATTTAAACTTGTATGAAATGGTACCCAAAACACTAGGGAACCTAATTTAAACGTTGTAGAATGCCTACCCAAAACACTAGGAAGCCTAATTTAAACGTTGTATGAGCAATTAACCAAAACCACTAGGAACCTAATTAAACGTTGTATGAATGGTAACCAAAACACTAGGAACCTAATTTAAACGTGTATGAATGGTACCCAAAACACTAGGGAAACCTAATTTAAACGTTGTATGAATGTGTACCCAAAACACTAGGGAACCTAATTAACGCTTGTTGAATGTACCCAAAACACTGGAACCTAAGTTTAAAACGTTGTATGAATTGGTACCCAAAACCACTAGGACCTAATTTAACGTTGTATAATGGTACCCAACACTAGGTGT
>NW_019946910.1:3486-11364 GCF_002910315.2 Salvelinus sp. IW2-2015 | reverse complement strand
ACTCAGCATAATGATAGACATTCTGGGGTAAAGTTTAATGAGAGAACATCCTGGGTAAAGTATTATGTGAGAGACATCCTGGGGTAAAGTCATTTAATGAGAGACATCCTGGGGAAAGTTATAATAGAATGAAGAGAGACATCCTGGGTAAAGTTATTAATAGAGAGACATCCTGGGGTAAAGTCATTAATGAGAGACATCCTGGGTAAAGTTATTAATGAGAGACATCCTGGGGTAAAGTTATTAATGAGAGGCAATCCTGGGGTAAGTTATTAATGAGAGACATCCTGGGGAAAGTCATTATATAGAAGACATCCTGGGTAAAGTTATTAATGAGAGACATCCTGGGGTAAAGTTATTAATGAGAGACATCCTGGGGTAAATATTAATGAGAGACATCCTGGGGTAAAGGATTAATGAGGACACCTGGGTAAAGTTATTAATGAGAGACATCCTGGGGTAAAGTTATTAATGAGAGACATCCTGGGGTAAAGTTATTAATGAGAGACATCCTGGGGGAAAGTTTAATGAGAGACATCCTGGGTAAAGGTATTAAATGAGAGACATCCTGTGGGTAAAGTATTAATGAGAGACACTTCATCTGGGGTAAAGTTATATAGAGACATCCTGGGGTAAAGTTATAATGAGAGACATCCGTGGGTGAAAGTTATTGAGAGAGACATCCTGGGGTAAATATTAATTGAGAGAGACATCCTGGGTAAAGTATTAATGAGAGACATCCTGGGGTTAAAGTTATTAATGAGAGACATCCTGGGGTAAAGTTATTAATGAGAGACATCCTGGGCGTAAAGTCTTTAATGAGAGACATCCTGGTATTTAATAGTAAGCATCTGTAATCATTAATGACCTTAACCCACCTCCTTGCGTTGCGGTTATAAGTCATTAATTCGAGAGACATATCCTCGGGTTCCACAACTCCTTAGATTAATGAGCAAGACATCCTTGATCGCGTCCTGCCCTTGGAATAAAAGATTTCAATTAAATCGAGAGATTTCATCCTCGGTCACCATCAACCTGTAAAATCTCAATAAAGATGAAGAAGACCAATCCTATTCAGAACAGCCCGTGTTAAAGTCAATTAATGAGAGACATCTCTGGGCTTCCTCGATAAAGTTATGGAGAACATCTGGGGTTCCAAAAGTTATTAATCGAAGAGCCCACGAGTATTTAAAGTTAACTCATATCGCGAGAGACCACTAAACCCCACCCCTTCCTCCCGTCGGCCTTCACCATAATTCTTTTAGCGTGAGAGCACATCCTGGGTAAATTATTAAATGCAGATACATCCCGCTGGACTTTGGGCACAAAGCCATCCTTTGAGATTAGATGAGAACATCCTGGGGGATAGAATCATTAATATGAGGATACATCCTGCGTTTGACCTCCGCCTACTCCATCATTCCCATATTGAGTCACCTAGGGGAAAGTCAAATTAATGATCAGAGACATCCTGGCCCTGGGCATAATTGCATTACCATGAGATGACCATCCTGCGTCAAGAGTAAGTAATATTAAACAGTAGCAGAGACATCCCCTCTAGACCGGCTGGGTAAAGTTAATTTAATAGAGAAGACATCTGGTATTGTGTAAAGTTATAATGAGAGACCCATCCTGGTAGTATTAAGTTTATTGTAAAACTGAGAACACTTTCTCTCTCTGACCGCCCCGTATACAAGTTTCCTCTATCCTACAAGCACGAACAATAGACACCCTTGCAGTGACTAGTGAACGGTCTACGTAAAAGTTATAAATGAGAAACATCCATGGTAAAGTTAATTAATGAGAGACATTCCTGGCCGAAAGTCCGCCATTAATGAGAGACATCCCTGTGTTAAACCCGTTATTAATGAGAGACATCCTGGGTAAAATAATTAATACCAGCAAACATACCAGTGGTAGCGCCACATCATACTGGCTTCAACAACTCATCCAAATGTAAACCCTCCTCCCGTCCCCCTGAAGGTGCATCTCAGTCCTGGTTCTAAAAAGTCTCTATTTATGAGTTCGACCTATGCACCATAAGCCTCTGCCGACGGATTATTCAACTACGTCACTTCTATCAGGAGATTACCATAAATCATACCCCCCCTAAACTTTATTTTCTCCCTGCCCCTCCCCACCGAAATTATCTGAAGTCACAACTTATTCCAAATCTATTAATTGGAGATTAATCATACCCGCTGGGTCTTCCACGTTCAGTTACACTAATTTCTATATCCTGCTAACCTTATCCTAATGCTTTATTGTTAATAGTGCGCTGTGCGATTAATTGTAGGTAACATCTTTACCTGAGATGGATCAAAGAATCAATCTCCAGACCATCAATGAGGGTTAAAAAGTAAAGTTCCAAATATGAAAAATAGAGGAGAACACAACTGCCGAAAAGAAGGCGTAAAAGTTTGTGTCGGATTGAATAAAAGAATAGACAATCCTAGGTGAAGAGGGTGTAAAAAGTTTACTTAAAATGCATAGAAACTAGTTAACCTGTGTGTAAAGTCAAAATTATATGAGAAAATATCATCGCATCCGTGGTAAAGTTTAAATGTATACTGTAAATGAAGAACATGCCTGCGCGGTATGAATGTGCCTACCTAGACTGAGACCCATGTGCCTGGTGCGTAATAGATCATTAATGAGAGACAAATCCTGGGTTAATAGTCATCCAGTAGAGACAATCCCTGGGGTAAAGTTATATATAGAAAAGAGAGACAGCCTGGGGTAAAGTTATTAAGAGAACATCCTGGGGTAAAAGTTTATCTAATGTAAGAACTGATCGCTGGTAAGGCCTAATCCCAAATTATGAACTGAGAGACATCCTGGTAAAGTCAGTTAATGAAGAACATCCCGGACGTAAAGTTATTAATGAGAGACATCACTGTGGCAAAGTTATTAATGAGACTGACATCCTTGGAGCCATAAACACGCCCATCGTGTCAAAATTACGTATGAGAGACCAATCCGACCGAGAACCGACCTCCATGGGTAAAATAGTTAATGAGAATCATATCCTCCGGTGGGTAAATTATTAATGAATAACATTCTGGGGTAGAGAGGTTAGTAATGAGAGACATCTGGGTAAAGTTATTAATGACAGACATCCTGGTCGCGTATGGTAAAGCCTATTAATGAGAGACATCCTGGAGGTCGGTTAAAGTTATTAAATGAGAGACATCCGGGGGAAAGTGGACGAGGTAATGAGAAGACATCCTGCGAGGCCAGGAAACGCAGCAAGCGTAAAGTTCCTGGAATTAAAATGAGAACATCACTGGCGGGGGTACGGAAGTCAATTTAAATGAGCAGGAACACCCTGGTAATTGACTTGGACCGTAAAGGTGTGAGGATCTAATAGACAAGAGACATCGACCACGCCTGGGGCTTAAGAATGTTGGACACGGTTATAATGAGCCTAGACATTCCTAAGGTTACCAGCGAGAGTGTGTAAAGTCATTATATGTAGGAGACAATTCCATGGTTAATAATTTGGGCTTGAGCGATTTCAAAGCTAGATTGTTTTACAGTATTGTGCTGGTGTAAAGTTTATATGCGACATGAGAAGGAGGACATTCCCCATGGAAGTCCCCGGTAAAGTTACTCTTTGATATAAAAGAGCATTCCATGAAGTCCCTCTTTCTGCGTTATTGATCTGTTATAAGATTAATTATAATGATGAAATTAGCATGTTTGTTTTGTGTGCTCCTGGTGTGGTTGCTACACCGACTGGCTAAAAGTTATTAATGAGAGAACATCTCTCTTCGTAAAGTAGACCCAAGTCATTAATGAGGAGACATCCTGGGGTAAATTTAGTTAATCGCGTAGGATGATACATACACTGAACAAGGCCCTCTCCAACAATGTGCTACTTAGATTAAATGAGAGACATCCTGAAGGGGTTGGTACACATTACACGGCCTATCAAAATAATGAGAAAGAGACAATCCATGGGTAAACAAAATTACATTATTATGAAAAGAGAAACATCCCTCTAAACCATGCAAGCTAAATAGTTATAATGAAGACATCCTGGGGAAAGTTAAATTACAATGCCAGCCGAACATTCTCCCTGAGAAGGTAAAGGTTCATAAATAAGAGTGAGAATTCATCCTGCTCGAATCTTCTCTGTTAAAGTCCATCTACATGAGAATACATGCCTGCCGGTAAGAGATACTATAAATTGAAGAGACAATCCTGTGTAGTGAAGGTAAAGTCTACGAGGAAAACACATCCTGTGGGTCAAATTATTGAATGAGCGAGCAATCCTGGCCGAGTGTAAATTATAATGAGAGACAGTCCTGGCATTGTTTGTAGATATCATATGAGAGACTACTCCAATGAAGGGTGTAACAAAGAGATCAAATCTATTCTAATGAAGAGACACCCCTGCGAGTGAAATGTTGATCTGTAAAAGACAAACCAAAAGAGAGCATAAAAAATATAAGTGGATCCTGACATTGAGTCTCAGGACAACTCCTTCCTATTACTCCCAAACCCATATATGCCAAACCAATTCTAGTTGGATAAAAAGGTTTTAACTATTATGATGAGAATATGGATCAACCTGAATTTAGTCATATAAAAGCAACCAAGGGAAAGCACGCCTTAAGAAAAGGAAATGCAAACCTAAAAGCCGTGTAAAAAGTACCAAAAACATAACATTTACTATAGAGTAGTGAGAACATCCTGCAGTATAGAAGGAGTAAGAATCGTTAAATGATATGAGTAAAAAACTTATTAACCTGGATATCACCCTTACTGTCTAATCTCATCCAATTTAACTGGAACTGATTAAAGCTTGTATATAATAATCGAGCCAAGGACTATTTTTCGTAACCTAGAAAGCCTCTCGGTTCAGGCCAGTTGGCGTGGTTTAGCTTGAGTGTAAAATCAACACTTAGAGTATAGTGTGTATGCCAATTAGCCACCGCCAATGACTGCTTCTGCCACCATGTCACTATTACACGTATCTAATACCCTCCATGACTCTCCCACTTCGTCCATGCCAACCCAGAGCATAGCGTAAACACCGCACAACATCTAAATGCTCCAGGACACTGGAAACTGTTTAATAATACACATAGAAGTAAACAAGTTTGAGGACGACGAATTCGGAACAGAACTGATGGTGTTTTGCACAAACATAAGAACTGAGTGTCCCAGTTTTAGAACCTGTGACTATTTAATGGAAAAATGCTCACTTACCATCATTAGATCAGCCAACATGGACTCCTAAAACTTGGGACGCGATTATGACATTTAACAGCGGTGAGAGGACTGTTCTCTTACTGCTTCACTATTGAGCTCGAGACATCACTCAAAATTTCTTCTGTTCCCGTTTTGTTACATCTGAAGATATGATGATCCTGAACACACCAGATACCGTTTTGCTAGATGAACATCTATGATTCAGTACACCCTGATCATAAAGCCAACAAATATATACCCTGTTTTATGGAAATCTCCCATTGCAAAGTTGTTTTTGTTTATATTATTATGTCCATGCTTCTAAATGAACAATCTCAATCTATTAAACTAGAAGCTTGTAAATACTCTGTCTTTCGTTTGAGATAGTCATCTTTCTCGGTATTACCCACCTCTTATCTTCATGGTTTATGATTAGTATGATTTCGTAATTGTTCTTGTCTTAGTATGCTTCTCTGTGTGGTTGTTAACTATCCGTGCGAACGTTATTTTAACTTATCACACCCATAGAAATGTTATTCTAATGTCGCTAATCATTAACAATTGCGAAACAGGAACATATGTTATAACAAGCCATATAGTGCGTATCTGAATATTGATTACCCAATATGTTGAGATACACTACTCAGTGAGAATACCCTTAAATTTTCAAATGAACTACTTTTCGTTGATAATTACCCGCAGCAATTGTCCCCTGTACCCCATAACAGAGCACTAGGAGGATAGACACATCTAATTCCCATTACATTATCGTTTATGAGAAATTTGGAGGAAGAGATACTCCAAAGAACCATCCTAAGGAAACCAATTTAAACGTGTTATTGGAATGGCCCTACCCAACAGAGACTTGAGTCGGCGGAACCTAATTAAAATGACGTACCTCATGTACTGTTATTGTATGAAAAATTACGGTGTACCCAAAACAAACTAAGGTGAACCTAATTTAAAAAGACTGAGCTGTTATTCCTGCATACTGCCGAAACATGAGTTGAGAAAATTAAAATAGTTTTAAGCTTTGGGTACCACCATAATATCTTGATCTAGTAAGAGGTCCTAATTTAAACCGTTGTATGAAAAGGATTCTTTGGTTAACCCAAGATAGAAACACGTAGCGGAACCATACATTATTAAGTACGTTTCCATGTGAAATACTGAGTACCCAAAAACCCCACTTAGAAATTCAGCTAAGCGCCTAATTGTATATATCTGTTGCTGTAGAATAGAGATACCGTCACATTATAAAAACACATTATAGTTGGTAAGTCTCTTTCTGCGACAGATAGATGAAATAAAATCAAATTATTTTTGTGTATCCCGTATGAAATTGTTTATCCTCCAAATTATACAAACGTGTGAAGTTATTTGAGTGCTTAGACCACAGTAGACCCGAAAACGTAAGTTTTAAAGCTGCTTTTGAAGTTGATTACTTACTGTTAATAATGATAGTGAGATGGATACCCAATAACTTATCTTATCGAGAACAGGCAAATGAACTTTTTAATAAAACGGAATCCTTTCCCCTATCCGTGATAACCAGAATGATTAGCACGTAAACCCAATAGATATCCACTTAAAAGGGATCAGTACGGCCTAATTAGATGACCGTGATATTTTATAAATTGTTTTTTCCCAGTTGTGCTGACATTCAGATAATGTTTGTATCAGGGTGCATAAAACATCGATTTGATGTTGCAGGAATGTTGATTTACTGAATCATTTAAATGTTCCCAGAACATTTCATTAGGTTGTGAGAACAGTGTGAATACATTACAAGAGATACAGGACGACGTTCATAGGGATATTTGTTTTAGGTTTAACATAATATTCCATTGATGTTCATGCAATATACATTTTACCTTGTCTTGGAGGTCTTCAGAACATTTTGAAAATGTTACATTGAATTGTTATCTAATATTATCATAACATTTATAAGCATGTAAATGTGTAGCTCCTTAAAGCAGATTGGAATACATCGCCTGTTATGTTTCTCTCCAGATTTAATGGCAATTCACATTTGAGGACAAGAGGATATAGACAGGTGATATACAGTATTCAGAACCCTTGACTTTTCCCACATTTCGTTACGTTACAGCCTTGTTCTAAAAGGGATTTAAAAAATAAATAATGACCTCAGCAATCTACACACAATACCCCATAATGACATCACAATACTCCATCATGACATCACAATACCCCATAATGACATCACAATACCCCATAATGACATCACAATACCCCATAATGACATCACAATACTCCATCATGACATCACAATACCCCATGATGACATCACAATACCCCATCATGACATCACAATACCCCATCATGACAAAGCAAAAGTTTTTTAGCCATTTTTGCAAATGTATTTAAAAACAAAAACAGAAACACCTTATTTACATAAGTATTCAGACCCTTTGCTATGAGGCTCATAATTGAGTGCAGGTGCTGTTTCCTGTTTCCTTCCATTGATCATCCTTGAGATGTTTCTACAACTTGATTGGAGTCCACCTGTGGCAAAATCAATTGATTGGACATGATTTGGAAATGCACACCTGTCTATATAAGGTCCCACAGTTGACAATACATGTCAGATCAAAAACCAAGCCATGAGGTCGAAGGAATTGTCTGTAGAGCTCCAAGACAGGATTGTGTCGAAGCACA
>NW_019946910.1:0-2819 GCF_002910315.2 Salvelinus sp. IW2-2015 | reverse complement strand
AATCTGGGGCAGGGTACCAAAAAATGTCTGAGCATGAAGGTCCCAAGAACACATGGCCTCCATCATTCTTAAATGGAAGAAGCTTAAACCACCAAGACTCTTCCTAGAGCTGCCTCCTGGCCAAACTGAGCAATCGGGGAGAAGAGCCTTGGTCAGGAAGGTGACCAAGAACCTGATGGTCACTCTGACAGAGCTCTAGAGTTGCCTCTGTGGAGATGGGAGAAACTTCCAGAGGACAACCATCTCTGCAGCACTCCACCAATCAGCCTTTATGTAGAGTGCCAGACGCAAGCCACTCCTCAGAATCTCTCTCTTCACTCCACCAATCAGGCCTTTATGGTAGAGTGGCCAGACGCAAGCCACTCCTCAGTAAAAGGCACATGACAGTCCGCTTGGTGTTTGCCAAAAGTCACCTAAAGACTCTCAGACCATGAAAAACAATATTCTCTGGTCTGACGAAACCAATATTGAACTCTTTGACCTGAATGCCAAGCGTCAAGTCTGGAGGAAACCTGGCACCATCCCTTTYGTGAAGCATGGTYGTGGCAGCATCATGCTGTGGGGATGTTTTTCAGTGGCAGGGACTGGAAAACCAGTCAGGACAGAGCAAAGTACAGAGAGATCCTTGATGAAAACCTGCTCCAGAGAGAGCAAGGCTCAGGACCTCAGACTGGAGCGACGGCACAACTTCAACAGGACAACGACCCTAAGCACACAGCCAAGACACCGCAGGAGTGGCTTTGGGACAAGTCTCTGAATGTCCTTGAGTGACCCAGCCAGAGCCCAGACTTGAACCCGATCTGGAGAGACCTGAAAACAGCTGTGCTCTCCCATCCAACCTGACAGAGCCTGAGAGGATCTGCAGAGAAGAATGGGAGAAACTCCCCAAATACAGGTGTGCCAAACTTGTTACGTCATACCCAAGAAGACTCGAGGTTAAAAGCGCTGCCAATGGTTCTTCAACAAAGTACTGAGTAAAYGGTCTGAATACTCATGTAAATGTGATGTTTCCGTTTTTGTATTTTTTATAAATGAGCTTACATTTCAAAAAACATGTCTTTGCTTTATCATTATAGGTAATTGTGTGTAGATTGATGAGGGGGGAAAAAAACGATTTAATCAATTTTAGAATAAGGCTGTAACCTAACAAAATGTGGAACGAATTCAAGGGGTTTGAATACTTTCCCGAAGGCACATGGCATTTTAATTTAATTAATCTGGACAGCAGTAAATCATACAAACACAGACATATATTTTTTTTTTACACTTTGATATAAACAATCTGAGCATGTAGGGTTTGACCCTGCATTGTTTGGTTTCCAATCCAGGTCTTTTATCCTCTTTTAGCCACCAGGGAAACTTTCTTTCAACATATTTTTGTTCAGTACATAACCATGGCAGTATGGTCAGTCAGGAATTCCCTGCTTCCTGTCTTTTATCCTTCTTAGACATAACTAACCCAGGGAAATACTGGTACCTGAGTTATTCACCATCACTTTACCCACCATCTTTTATATGCTGCCTACTTCTGGGGCCCATATTTACAAGTTATCCAAGACTTTTGAGTGCTGATCTAGGATCASTTTTACTTTTCAGATGATGGAATAATAAGACAGGTGGTTTAGGTCACCTGACCTACTGACACGGAGCATCTGTATCAAACCAATCATGAAACAAATGTTTTTTAATTAGAAACATTAACCAATAGGTGAACTATTCCTCTCTCTAACCCCTCAACCCTCCGTGTTCCCTCCCACTGCCCCCCCCCCCCCCCCCGGCCTCTTCTCACATCGCCAATCAGAACTACGACGAGACATAGCGAACGTCTTACTCACCTAGGCGTGGAGCAGGTCGACGCCGGACCCTAACGGCTGCGCAGAAATCGGCTCTGCATACAAAGTCCCACCACCTGCGCAGAATCGATCGATATTTAGGAGATACGATTGAATGAGTACGGTGATATTAAAAGAGATCGAACAAAACAGAGTATCGGTACGGGTATACGGCCGACTACGCACCGTGCGAGGACAAACCTGACTCCTTCCGGCACGAGGATGGATTGGGCAGGGGTACCTGCTGAGAACCTGACAACAGATAGAGTGTAAGTAGCTTTTTAAATACTCATCCTGAATACTACACATCTCAAGAGACCAGCACATCTGAGTCTTAGCTAAATTAGATCCTAGTCAGGAGCATGTGAACTGCTCGAGGTACAATGATGTTACGTGGCTTGGAGAGTGTCTGATGATTAGTGGACGTGTACACCAGTCGAGGCGCAATAACTGAATGGAGAGTACAGCATCTCACTTCGTTAACGAAATCCCTTCTTCACTCTCTCTGTCTTTTCTGAAATCACCTCACGCTCTCTGTCTCTCATCTCTGCTATCTTCTCTCGTCGTCATCTGATCCTCACTCTCTTCTCTCTCTGTCTTTCTAATCCCGCACTCTCTTCTCTCTCTCTCTCACTTCTCTTCTGCTTCCTTATCTCTCTGGTCTTTTCATCCCTACACTCTCTATATCTCTTCTCTTCATTCTCTCTCTGTGCTTATTGAACTCACCTTACTCTCTATCTCTTCTCTCTCGCTTCTTCCTCTCTTCTCATCATCGCATTTACTCTCATCTATCTTTCTGAACATCTCTCTAGCTCTCATGTCTTTCTGAAAATCCTCCTCTCTCTCTCTCATCTACATCTCCCTCTCTCTCCTTCTCTCTTGTCTTTCTAGCTCCCTCACTCGTCTTCTTCATGTCTTTCTCTCTCTCTCTCTCATATTCTTCTTCGATTTCTTCACCGCCTTTCTATGTCTTGTCTGGGTCTAAAA
>NW_019946909.1:28100-48194 GCF_002910315.2 Salvelinus sp. IW2-2015 | reverse complement strand
TGAATGCTCTGACATCTTTCACTTAAAGTTAGAGGCCTCTGATTCTCCTCCTGTTCTGAAACCAGGAGGAGAGGTCTGAACGATGCTGAGGAAAGGTCGCCGAGGGGCTCATCAAAGAGCCAAGATCCAGCTGGAGGCCAAAACTCAAAGAGACGACGAAGAGGCGAGAGGATGAGGAGGAGATCAATGCTGATTGACTGCAAGAAGAACAGGAAGCTGGGGGGGTGTGAGTGCGGCGTGTGTGGTGTGTGTGTTGTGGAGGTGTGGGTGGGTGTGTAGGTGATTGACCTGGGAGGCTCACCCTGGCAAAGTGGAGAAGGAGAAAGACGCCACTGAAAACAAGGTTCTTGTGGTCTTACCATAACAGTCTAACCAAAACAATAATTTCAACTCAAAACATAGCTTAACAGAATGGGAATTCAAGATGTATGTGGGTGCAAGGAAACAATAAAGACACAAAGGGGAATTTCAGTTGTGGGGAATTCCCATCTTAGTGTTGAATCTACAGCGTGCAGTAATTGTTGACAACATTCTAATTCAAATGAAATGGAATGAAATATTATAACAAACTAAAATCTCCCCTTTATGGTGAAGTGTAATTATGTTGTGGCCATTTCCAGGTTAAAAACCTGACAGAGGAGATGGCGTCTATGGGATGAGAGGTTGCCAAGCTGACCCAAGGAGAGAAAGCCCTCCAGAGTGCCCACCAGGCAGACCACTGGATGACCTGCAGGGCAGAGGAGGACAAAGTTCAACACTCTGACCAAGGCCAAGACCAAAGGCTGGAACAGCAAGTGGACGACAGTGAGGATTTGACAGTTTGCCATGATAGTAGGTAAGATGATATATCTTCAGTTGTTTAGATTTTGAACAATTATATGTGTTTTTATTTTATAGCTTGAAGGTTCTCTGGAGCAGAGAAAGAATGCTCCGTATGGACCTTGAGCGGATCCAAGAGGAAAGCTGGAGGGAGATCTGAAACTGGCCCCCAGGAGTCCATAATTGGACCTGGAGAAATGGACAAGCAGCAAGCTGTGAGAAAATCAAAGAAGTAAAACACAAACAAAGGACTACAGATTACCTGCTTATAATGTTGTTCTTGCTGATACTTGTTATTATGAATTAGCTTTCCATTGGGAAGATTCTGACAAGCAAAGTGAATGGTATCTGTAGTCTGCCTTTACACTATCAAACCAAAACTAACTCTGAAATCAACGTGTTTTTGGTCTTAGGAAGGAGTTTGAGACCACCCAGCTCACTCGCAAGGTTTGAGGGAGGAGCAGTCTCTGGGAGCTCAGCTGCAGAAGATCAAGGAACTCCCAGGTACATTTACAGGGTATAAGCTCCAGTACAGAAAAAGGCAAAACACCTGAATCATTTCATGTGAAAACATTATCTAAGGTAGCAAACATTTTTCCCGGTGGCTTCTGATGGCTGAGTTTAGGTTATGGGAAATGGTTGGTTCTGAACATTGTGGTTTGGTTCCTGCCAGGTCCACTGTCTACTGAATATGATTGTGTAACTGGCCTTTGTATTAACACATTTATTGCAAAATATATCAATACTATTATTATTTTGTGAAGGTTCAATTGTTTCAACTGTTATTGTAGTGTTCATCCCCCCTGCTCCTGCCCCTGTTCTAGGCCCGTATTTGAGGAGCTGGAGGGGAATTGAGGCCTGACGTGCTGCCAGGGCTAAGGTTGAGAAGGCAAGAGGGCCGATCTTCTCCAGGGAAACTTGAGGGAGATCAGCGAGAGGCTGGAGGAGGCCGGGCGCCACTGCTGCTCAGATTGAGGATGGAACCAAGAAGCGTGAGGCTTTGAGTTTCCAGAGCTGCGTCGTGATCTTGAAGAGTCCACCCTGCAGCATGAGGCCACAGCGCCGCTCTGCGCAAAAGCAGGCCGACAGTGTGGCTGAGCGTCGGGGGCAGATTCGACAACCTGCAGCGGCCGTTTAAGGCAGAAGCTGGAGAAGGAGAAGAGCGAATACAAGATGGAGATTGGATGACCTCTATAGCAACATGGAGGCCGTCGCCAAGGCTTAAGGTGAGTAGAGATGTTTTTGTTTTCAAGCAGTTGTCGAGGGAGGGATCCAACTACATTACCATTGCAAGTGAACTGAAGTTGACAGGAGTCCCATATATAAAGTAATGATGGAACATTGTTTCACTAACAGAAAATCTGGAGAAGATGTGCCGTACTCTTGAGACCAGCTGAGGGGAGCTCAAGGACTAAGAATGATGGAGAATGTCGCCAGGTCAAACGACATTCAGTGGACAGAGGGCCAGACTTCCTGAACAGAAAATGGTACCAACAACAATGAAACAACACCCAAATGCTTTCCTTTAGTTAAAACACAAAAGTATTGTGGGCTGTATCGACTTCTTCTGAGGAGCCATCCACTGGTCCACATAGTTTCTACTGTTACTATTTACCTCCGAAACAAACATTACCTATGATACATTAAATACATTTTCCATCTTAGAAAACAGTGACCCTATTAACCAAGATTCCCCTCTATTCCTGCAGGTGAGTTTGGCCGCCAGCTGGAGGAGAAGGAAGCCCTGGTGTCTCAGCTGCCAGAGGAAAACAGGCCTTCACTCAGCAGGTGGAGGAGCTGAAGAGGGCGATTGAGGAGGAGGTCAAGGTAAGGCACCCAAGATGGGAAAGTTTAGAGCCATATATTTACATTAGACGGTGACTACACCACCCTCAGAGACCCCTACTGTCTCTCCACCCTCAGAGACTCCTACTGTCATTGGTTTTACTATCTCTCTTATCTCTCCTTTGCATGGTTGTCTTTCTTTTTCGTTCCACGGCTAAAAAACGCACTGGCCCACGGTTGTCCAGTCTGCCCGCCATGACTGTGTACCTCCTGAGGAGCAGGTTTGAGGATGAGCAGGAGGCCAAGGCAGAGCTGCAACGGGCATGTCCAAGGCCAATAGGTGAGGTGGCTCAGTGGAGGACTTAAGTATGAAACTGATGCCATCCAGCGCAACAGAGGAGCGGAGGGAGGGCCACACAGGTGAAGTCACACACAACAGAAATAACTCCAATATGTGTGGATGTTAAGAAGTGGTAGGGGGCTCTGAGAAAATGTGAGAATCAAACAATATGTATTTGTAACATTTTGTTTTCGCAACATTAAAACCATCCTCTGTTGTCCAACAGAAGAAGCTTGGCCCAGTCTGCAGGATTGCTTGAGGAGACCAATTTGAGGCGACCAACTCCAAGTGCGCCTCCCTGGAGAAGACCAGCAAGAGGCCTGCAGGGGAGAGGGTGGAGGACCTCATGATTTGATTGTTGAGAGAGCAACGCCATTGGCCGCCAACCTAAAGACAAGAAGCAGAGGAACTTTGAACAAGGTGAAAATGAATAAACCTCCACCTTAGCGCGTGATATTTACTTGTCTGCTATATTGATCCAATTTGTTAGTATAATTTGAAGCATATTTTCTGATTTCAAAATTTCTTCATCAATGACTTCTGACAAAAATCCCATGGATTTCCTAGGTTCTGGGGCAGGAGTGGAAGCAGAAGTATGAGGAGGGCCAGGGCTTGAGCTGGAAGGAGCTCAGAAGGAGGCTCGCTCTATGAGCACTACTCTTCAAGATGAAAAGAACTCCTACGAGAGGCTGCTGGATCATCTGGAGACGTCTGAAGAAGAGAGAACAAGAACCTGCAACGATGAGCAATTTAAGACAGCAAATCTATGTTGCTCATGTTTCATTAGGCAAGATTGAATTGCTTGTTAATAAATTCACTGTTATTTATGATTCAATTCAAACTTTCGGGCATGTTGGCCGAAATTCCACTTGAAAATCTTCCCCAAGGTGTAAACTGCTCCGGTGTGTGTGTGTGCCAGAGGAGATCTTCTGACCTAACTGAGCAGATCGGAGAGAGGACTGGCAAGAGCATCCATGAGCTGGAGAAGGCCAAGGAAGACGTGGAGACAGAGAAGTCGTGAGATCCAGACCGCTCTGGGAGGAGGGGCTCGCAGCGTACAAACTACAGCCTGTTTGATGGGGAAAAGCAGTGTTGACCACTAGCCCAACGCCAGGCTACAGTCCAATGACTCCCTGTATTTGAGTTTATTGTAGTTCATTTATATATTTCATGCCTCATCCAATGTATTGAACACAATTGGCCTGACTGCTTCTGTTTGTCCAGGGAACACTGGAGCCACGAGGAATCCAAGATTCTGCGTGTGCAGCTGGAGGCTGAACCAGATTCAAGGGTGAGGGTGGACAGGAAAGGATCGCTGAGTAAAGACGAGGAGATGGAGCAGATCAGAGGAAACGCCAGAGGTGGTTTGACTCCATGCAGAGCACCCTGGACTCTGAGGTTCAGGAGCAGGAATGATTTGCCCTCGAGGGTTGGAAAAGAGATGGAGGGAGACCTGGAACGAGAATGGAAATCCAGCTGAGCCACTCCAAAGGATGGGCCGCTGAGGCCCAGAAACAGGCTGAGGAATGTTCAGGGACAGCTCAACGGGTAAAGGGACTTGGACAGCAGCTTCAAGAACCTGAACATAGAGAGGGATTTGTTTTGAAAATCTGTTAGAAAAATAATAGAAACAATGAGGATTTGAATAGAGTTGGTTTATGTACTAAAGGTAGCGATACTGGGGAAATTATTACCTGTTGAACATTTCTATCACTGAATCCTATCACCCCTACTTCCACAAGTCCTAAGTTAACGAATGTCATTTGTTGAAACCCCAGGATGCCCAATTGCAACACCTTGATGACGCCGTCCGTGTCGCAGAAGACAATGAATGGAAGCAAAGGCAGCCCATGTTGGAGAGCGCAGAAACGGTCTGATGGTGGCTGAAATCGAGGAGCTGAGAGTCATTGCTCTGGAGCCAGGACAGAAGAGGCCCAAAGTGGCTGAGACTGAGCTGGTAGACGCCAAGCGAGCGTGTTTGGACTGCTGCACTCCAGGTATGGGTCAAAAGCCATTTCTAATGAAAACTCAACCAAGGGCATACAGTTTAAACACACCTTGAATTTGACAGTGGTTTGCCTTAGATTTCATATTTCAGTTTCGTGACTTGCAAGTTCTTTGAGAGTCAAACAAATCATCTTTGGTTACCTCCTGTCCAGAAAACACCACCTTACTGAACACCAAGAAGAAGCTGGAGACTGACCTCGTGCAGGTGCAGGGAGAGGTGGGACGGACTCGTCCAGGAGGGCCATGAATTGCAGAGGGAGAAGGCCCAAGAAGCAAATCACTACGTGAAGTCCTTGGATTACATCCAACATGATTTGTCCCCCAGTCCAATTTGGTAGCAGGGCTGGTTAAGAACAAACAAAGATCTGAGGGGGCGTTATGATTGGTGCATAATTAAACCAAAACTTACCTAGTTCCAGGCGGCCATGAGGCTGAGGAGCTGAAGAAGGAGCATGGACACCAGTTCTCAACCTTGGAGGAGGATGAGAAGACCTGGAGGTCACAGTCAAGGACCTGCAGCACCGCCCTGGATGAGGCTGAGAATCTGGCCATGAAGGGAGGCAAGAAGCAGCTCCAGAAACTGGAGTCCAGGTGAGTTACAGCAGGGTGGATTAGGGTGGATTGAAAGACTGATTGCTGGACATGTATTAAATCATATAAAAATACACAGGAGCATTGTTTAGTGACTTGTTCTCGATATAACCCACCTAGATCAAGGGGTTCCAAACTTCTTTGCATCGGGGACCACCCCTTTTGTGATAGCGATTCATCAGGGACCCTCTTCTTAATATCAGAACACAACTCCTACTTTAAAGTGATCAAAAATAGCATCCACGCAGATTTACTATACTTTCTGCAGTTGCATGACTGGACTAATCAAGTCTCGGGCCCTGGGTAAATAACATTTAAGTCCCCCTTCTTTGATCAGAGAGAAATGTTTGCTGTTTTAAAGGTAATTTCCTGTCATTCTACACACTTTAGCCTTGGGCAATTTTTATTTGCAGTTTTAAAAGCTTAAATTACCGTGAATTTATAGATCATAACAAAACAAATTATATAATTTTTACACTAATTAGTGGAGTTGATTTAAAGACCTTTAAATAAATTCAAATGTATTCATTTCGTTGCTTCATTCAGGCTTAAACTGTTGTCTCAGCAGACTTCTTCTAATCTGCCATTTCATTCATAATAATAATAATAATTCACAATAAATATCAACACAAGAATATAATATACATTCATCGAATTAATGTCATAGTAATAATTTCTCTCTCTTTCGTTATGTCTCATTCACCGGCCGTTGCTAGGGAAAGCTACCGTTGCTATGCTGGGATAACAGCTAGCAGGCTAATGGCTGAATTAGCTGTGAGGCTAGCGGACGTTATAAAGTTCATAAAACCTAAAAACACAACATTAACATCTCAACAAACATATGTACATACTACAGAAACATTACCGTCTTGAATATAGGGATTTTACACTCGCTTACCTTTAAAATAAAAATATATGAATGTATTTATGTCGGTGCTTCTGGCTTGCTGTTGA
Source organism: Salvelinus sp. IW2-2015 (assembly GCF_002910315.2). NCBI lineage: Eukaryota > Metazoa > Chordata > Actinopteri > Salmoniformes > Salmonidae > Salvelinus > Salvelinus sp. IW2-2015. The sequence goes on along the minus strand of NW_019946909.1, from coordinate 41,698 downwards.
CTCAAATGGCGAACTTCTCTCAACTGCCATGGCGCGAGCCCCAAAATAGAAGCAATTAAAACATGCGAGTGGCGGCTCTTAGTCACCTTACTGGTACTGCACCATACACCACTAAACGCATGACAACATGGATAGTCATGTTACTAATACAAGAAGAATTGAGTTGTGAGCCTCCCAGACCCGTTGTTCATCTAAGAGTTAATAACATAAATTGTGGATGAATAAATTACATTGTACTGTATTGCACCCTCTAAACGTTTTCCAAAGATCCCTGGCTGTTTAATCTGTTCTTGCTAGAAATATACATAAACAAATTTAAAATGTAAATTCCACTTTGAGAACCACTGACCTAGATAATGAAAAGTTGTTGTTTATATACAGACCCCTTCAATAAATGTTTTAAAAGAGTACATAGGAACATGACAAAATTGTGCCCCCTTGACTGGGTTGAAGACTATACCTCTGTTTTACAAATATTTGTTACGTCTGATTTCACGACCTCCAACTCCTACGTTTATTTTCTTCCACAAAGGTGCGTGAGCTCGAGACTGAGGTGGAGGCAGAGCAGAGAAGAGGTGTAGACGGCGGTCAAGGGAGTCCGCAAGTATGAGCGCAGAGTCAAGGAGCTCACTTACCAGGTAAGAGAAAGTACATTCTTCACACAGACAGGTTTGTGTGTATAACTATGGGACATTGATTCTGTGATCTTCTCCCACAGACTGAGGAGGATAAGAAGAATGTTAGCAGACTTCAGGACCTGGTTGATAAGCTGCAGATGAAAGTGAAGGCCTACAAGAGGCATTCTGAGGAAGCGGTGAGTCACAGACTTAGTCAAATACTCTGAAAGCAGACATTCAAGAAGAAAAATCCCTAGTTAACATTAGAAAACTTAATGTCCATAAAATGTAGTTTGAAGTAAGTGTTGCTACAGCACATCAGTCAACAATGACAATTGATAGTGCAAGTAATTGCTGATGAAATTGTACACATTTCTGAGTGCTCCTATGTGTTACCAACTTAAAGGAGAGGGGTTGAATATTAATTAGCTGGTCTAGTGATCATGCTGGAGGCAGCAGTTTGATCCCCCGTTCTGCCAGTCACTTTCTCTGCTCTATCATATATTCTCCCTGTATACATTGCTTTCCTAAATCTGCCAAAATGTGTTTTGTTGAAAATAATATTTATATTTGCTACCGAAGCTTCAAACTTTAAATGCTGATGTTCTGCTCTCCCTCTCTTTTCCTCACCCAGGAGGAAGCAGCCAATAGCCATATGTCTAAGTTCAGGAAGGTTCAGCATGAGCTGGAGGAGGCTGAGGAGCGTGCTGACATCGCTGAGACTCAGGTCAACAAGCTCAGAGCCAAGACCCGTGACTCTGGAAAGGTACAGAACTGCTTCTAAACCTGTACCTGACTCATGTTCAGATATGACACATCAACACCACCTATGATTCAGTCTTCTCAGAGGTCAATACAGACCTTTTACACTCAACTGTTTTGAAGATCTCTAAGAAGCACATTTCAGGAAGCGTTAAACAATAAAGATTAATTCAGTTGGAACTTCAAAATTGAAAATCCAAGCTGAGCACTGAGCATTAAAGACTTGATCCAATCTCTTCTATCCATATATTATCATGTTCATTATTATTACTGATCCATTATATTCTATCCATATATTTATCATGTTCATTGTTATTACTGATCCATTATATTTAATCCATATTAATTTTCATGTTCATATATTACTGATCCATATTATTCTATCCATATATTTATCATGTTCATATTATTACTGATCCATTATATTTATCCATATATTTACATGTTCATTTATTACTGATCATTATTCTATCATAATTTATCAATATTCATTATTTATATATTTATCATGATAATTTATCCATTTATCTATCCTTATATCATCATATATTACTGATCATATCTATCCATATATTATCATGTTCTAATTATATCTATACTATTATCATGTATTATTATTACTATACTATATTCTATCCATATATTTATCATGTTCTTGTTATTACTGATCATTTATTTATCCATATATTTTATCATGTATTATTATCTGATAATTATATTATGTATTTATTCTTACAGGGAAAAGAAGTTGCTGAATAAACAAGACCAAAGTATGTGAAGATCAAAGTCTTACCATTTTCCTGTGTTGCATAAAATATGATTTTCATGGTGAAATGTTGAGCGTTGATTAAAACATGTGGATCTACATACACTTCCTTTGTGACTGTGGACTTATTACTCAGCAAACAATTTTCATACCAAAAATATTGTACTTTAAATAATGGAGCAATCTGGGATTCTAACAACAACAAGTACACCAACAAAGCGTCCACATCAGCTGAGGGATGAGGCTGGAGAAATGTAACCACTCAAATTCTCAGACTGAGCTATGGATGTAAGGACTGACCAGCTAAAAATCTAATTATAGTTTTAAGTACTTTACATCACTGATAAATGTGCTTTAGCCATCCCCTGGCCTGATATGGCTACACTGTCTAGCTACTTCCCATTCCTTACTGAGGAAAGCAGGAGCTAGAACACTGTGCCTGCCTCATGTCATTTTGTGTTGCCGGTGCAAACTCTCCCCATTGAACAGTGTAGACTGTATCATCGTGGCATCCAAATGGTGACTACCAATATTACAAGTATTTTTCTTGTGTAAGCTAGCTGACGACTCACACTAAATTCTTCCGCTGATCTGTCGTTTGCTACATACTTCATTGCTGAGAGAAAACTAGCGTCCGTCCGTGGACTTGGCGTAGTGTTTGGCCGGAGCAAGGAGTCTGGGAAGCTAGGCAACATGTAGGCTGCTATCTTACTCGGAATAAAATCAAGTGCGAATGAACAAATTGGAGAGAGTGACTAAAATATCACTGTAAGCCTCCCAGGGCCGTTGTGCCTCTAAGTGTTAAGAACTAACATAGTGGATTAATAATTTTGTATTGTATTACACTCTCTAAACGTTTTCTTACAGAAACATTTCAATTTGGGTTTGTCAATATAGGCCTTTTCCCCTGACTGTAAAGGGTTCAACCTTCTCAGGGCTGCAGTCCCGTTAACGGGATCGATATGACAACAGCCAGTGAAAGTGCAGGGCGCCAAATTCAAACAGAAATCTCAATTAAAATTCCTCAAGCATACAAGTATTTCACACCATTTAAAGATACACTTCTTGTTAATCCCACCACAGTGTCCGATTTCAAAAAGGCTTTACAGCGAAAGTACCACAAATGATTATGTTAGGTCACCGCAAAATCACAGAAAAACACAGCCATTTTCTTAGCCAAAGACAGGAGTCACAAAAAGCAGAAATAGAGATAATAATTAATCACTAACCTTTGATGATCTTCATCAGATGACACTCATAGGAGTTCATGTTACACAATACATATATGTTTTGTTCGATAAAGTTCATATTTATATCCAAAAACCTCAGTTTACATTGGCGCCATGTTCAGAAATGCCTCCAAAATATCTGGAAAAATTGCAGAGAGCCACATCAAATAACATAAATACTCATATAAACTTTGATGAAAGATACACGTTTTACAGAGAATTAAAGATACACTTGTTCTTAATGCAACCGCTGTGTCAGATTTCAAAAAAGCTTTACGGCAAAAGCACAATATTCAATAATCTGAGAACAGCGTTCAGCCACAAAAGGAAGCCATACAGTTACCCGCCAAATTGGCAGTCACCAAAAGTCATAAATCATTATAAATCTTCACTTACCTTTGCTGATCTTCGTCGGAATGCACTCCCAGGACTCCCACTTCCACAAGAAATGTTCGTTTTGTTCGGTAATGTCCATAATTTATGTCCAAATAGCTACTTTTGTTAGCTTGTTTGGTAAACAAATCCAAAGTCACGAAGCGTGTTCACTAAAAGCAGACGAAATGTCAAAAAGTTCCGTAACAGTCACTAGAAACATGTCAAACGATGTATTGAATCAATCTTTAGGATGTTTTTAACATACCGTCTTCAATAATGTTCCAACCGGATAATTCCATTGTCTTCAGAAGTGTGATGGAACAGAGCTCCCTCTCATGTGAACGCGCATGGTCAGAGCATGGTYAGCTCATGGCAGACCTTACTCATTCCCGTCTCCTTCGGGCACACTTCACAGTAGAAGTATCAGACAAAGTTCTACAGACTGTTGACATCTAGTGAAAGCCGTAGGAAGTGCAAACTGACCCATATCCAACTGTGTATTCGATAGGTGATACACAGTCCCGTGTGGCCCAGTTGGTAGAGCATGGCGCTTGCAACGCCAGGGTTGTGGGTTCATTCCCCACGGGGGGACCAGGATGAATATGTATGAACTTTCCAATTTTGTAAGTCGCTCTGGATAAGAGCGTCTGCTAAATGACTTAAATGTAAATGTAAATGTAATGAGTTGAAAACCTACAAACCTYAGATATCCCACTTCCTGGTTGGATTTTTTTCTCAGGTTTTTGCCTGCCATATGAGTTCTGTTATACTCACAGACATCATTCAAACAGTTTTAGAAACTTCAGAGTGTTTTCTATCCAATACTAATAATAATATGCATATATTAGCAACTGGGACTGAGCAGCAGGCAGTTTACTCTGGGCACCTCTGGGCACCTTTTCATCCAAGCTACTCAATACTGCCCCTGCAGCCATAAGAAGTAGTTGTAAAACTACTTTAAATKTAAGTATATTTTTGAMAATTTTTACTCCACTATATTTCTAAAGAAAATAGTGTMCTKTTTACTCYATACATTTTCCCTGACACCCAAAAGTACTCGTTACATTTGGAATGCTTAGCAGAACAAGAAAATGGTCCCATTCACGTACTTATCAAGAGAACATCCCTGCTCCTCCCTACTTCCTCTGATCTGGCGGACTCACTAACACGAACGCTTTGTTTGTAAATCATGTCTGATTTACAAACAAAGTCTGTGGTGATAAAACTAATTTGTGAGCACAGACTGAGTCGTTTAAATCCCCCTTAACATGTATTGGATCAAGAGTTACTATCCAATCCTCCCAAAGCCCTGCTAAAATATATCAAATCAAGACCCTGCTCAAATACATCAAATATGTACAATAACAGTTTTATAATGACAGTTACCTCAAATGCTTAATGACAGTTAATAACAGTATATCAGGGGCCTGCAACTCCTGTTCTGGACAGCCCATCCACATGGTATGCAGGCTCTTGTTCCATCCCAGCACTAACACAGCGGGTTCAGCTAAATCAGACAGAAAGAGGTGAAGCGAGAGGTTTAACTTTTCCCAAAATTTGTCCATGAAAATAAGCGCGCGATGAGAGGGTTGTCTAATTTGGTCAACAAACATTTTTAATTGCTAATTTGCTACGTGTGTCACTTTTGCCTGAGACACCCCAGTGCTTTGGCTCACGTCAGCATTTTCTTTACATGATTCAAACGTTCAAATGTCACAGCCAGTAAAAATTTAAATATGGATGTGAAATGTCAAATGCTGTTGCATGGATCCACAAAACAAACAATCTTGGCTCGGTTAATTCAGATTTTATTTCCCAGATCACATATCTCTCTGTAAATCTATTACGGTGTCAGCAATGTCAGGACCTCATGGTCGACTAATAAGGTCAATATAATGTGCTGGACTGTATCAGATCTCTCTGTGGTCTACAGTAAAGGTATGAGGTCTTCACCTTTCAGCATGCAGTGTGAAGTCAATGGAGGGCTCAATGTAATATGAATCTAATACATTTACAAGGTTGAACACTTGGATAAAATGGGGAGTTGTTGTGTTTTTCAGCAAGATTTACAGATCTTTGGACAAACAAGTAGTCAAAATTATTACTGTCAGTTACCTTCTCCAACCATGTGCCCGAAACTGGGTTTCAGAAATACATGCAGTCGTTTAGGATTGCTTTATGACCCTGCGTCATAGAGATGGTATCAAACCACATCTGCTGAACTGTTCTTGAAACTCCRATTTGATCCCATACAGTCCATAGCAGAGTTACAGGAAGTGTACCAAAGCAACAGATAATTTACAAGCCCAATATGGACATGTTCAGAAACAGGTGTGTCAGAAATACATCCAGCTTCCACAGCAATATATCTAAGTTAATTTGGCATTGCTTTATTGCTTCATCAGCAGAGCGGCTTCCATTTGAGCACCAGAGGATATGACCATATATGATATAGATTGTAGGAAGATACAGTCAAGTCCATAACAGAGAACATAAATAAACTGGGAATCCCACAACCTCCCTTCAGCTGCAGCTGTTGGAACACAAGCGTCTCTGGGGAAGCAGGGGACTAACCCTAGCCAAGCCTTTTGAAGGGTCAGGACAAGTGACAGACCGATCCACCAATGATCAATGTTTAGAAACGATTAATTGGAAGATGGATATAAATCATGGGATAAATTGAGTGTTCCTGTCTGCCGGTGAATGAGTTGAATAGAARGTGTTGAATAGAAAGTTGTCCAGATTAACTGCTGCTTTGGTAATAGCCTTGACCTCTATGGCAGCTGTTCTGGGATGACTGAAGACCTGATGATAGGAGCCCCWGCTTTATAGTCCTGCAATTTATCCCACGGTCAGGGCCATGTACCAAAAAGTCATAATATGTCAAACAGTCATAATAACAKTCAACTTTAATATCGCAATCATCTAAATAATGTTGTACTCAACTTGTTGGATTGGAAACAGGGTTGTGTTCATTAGGCACACCGTAGCAAAACTTTAGAAGCTGGTGGCCACCGGCTTCTTAAGAAGGCATTGTTCAATACTCAATGTTAAATTCAAGTCTTTCTACCATCACATCTAAGCCAATATAACAACAATTTCGATGAGCCTTGAGCAATCAACTCGGATGAAAGTACACAACACACTCCCCGCCTCTCGTCATGGTCCGTTCAGCCGTGTCCGAGAACCACCTGGTTTTAACGGGGACGTTAAATGTCACCAGTGTTCCAACTTCAGTTAATTATTTCTCAATAATGCGTTAAGGTACAAATGTCAACAACCGTTCTAGGGTTAGAATTTCATTAGGATCCTCATTAGCTGTTGCTAAAGCAGCAGCTACTCTTCCTGGGGTCCACACAACATGAAATATGACATAATACAGAACATTAATAGACAAGAGCAGCTCAAGGACAGAACTACGTACATTTAAAACAATAATAATAGAAGTAAAAAAAGTCCTGTACAGACGCAACACGGAGAAAAACAGAGAGACCTATTACTGTAGACCTACATTAAAATACATCAATATACACAGGCCTACAAGTTATTTAAGTCAGATAGGGGAGAGGTGTTGTGCCATGGGGTGTTATTTAAAATGTATTTTTTGTAGCTCATTTTGCTGTGATCATGGCTCTATAAAATACTGTGGGTTTCCTTGAATTTCTTTAGAATTTGAGGACTGTGAAGATACTATCTATGGATTAAATGTTGTTTAAATCCCTTAAGAAATCATGGTATTTTTTTCTTCCAGTTTGGTGATGAACCACCCCAACAGCTTTCTAATAGCTACAATAATGTGGCAAACAGACTGACTTTCTAGCTGACCTCCCTTCCTCAAGTAGTTAATGTTTCCTCTTTCAGAACCTGTTCATAATCCACTTCCCTCTTCCTATTTACATGTTGAACACTAAGTCTGTTCAAATTCACTACATTGAAATGACATCAGTGTGGAACCAATGTGTCTGATTAACTTGTCCTCACACTCCATGGCCCTGGGACAGGACCTTTCTCTTTGGTCATGTAGAATCATGATTCCAGAGTCTCTTAATGGTTGCGTGCCAAGTCAGATTGCAATATCATATGATGCGTTTAGCTGCTTTGTTAAAGGGATAGTTCACCCAAATTACACATTTGTTTCCTTAACCCTGTAAGCAGTCTATGGACAAGGTATGACAGCAATCCATGCTTTGGTTTAGTTTCCTTGGCAGTGGGCTGGCACTGCTTCTAAATAACATTTTGTGGTACAAATCTCATTAAGGTCATCGGACCGATATTTTTATGAATCATGTTCAATCATCTATAAGGGACTTTGTTGACCTCCACATTAATTTTTAGATACTTTTTAATGATTTGGGCAAAAAAATATATAATTTAATTCCCAGAACATAAATTGGATGTGTGCCACAAATTCTAAAACGTTAGCATTTGGAAACAGTGCCAAGGAAACTAAACCAAAGTATGCATTGCTGTCATACAGTGTAAGGAAACTAATGTGTAATTTTGTAAACATCAATTCAAGCGTTATGAGAATCTAGCATGCATCTGCAATTGTGTTTAAGAACACAGATGTCAAAAACCTGCACATTAATGTAAGCTTACAGAGTGGGTAACTGTCACTGCTCCAAAAACTGCCTTCTGACACCTGTATCTAGTCTGTTCACTGACCGTTGGGCCTTCATTCCAACCTCTCCCGTACTGTGGATTCTATTTATAGCTTTCTCATAAAAGTGTGAAGCCTCTGCTATGCTGACAAAGATATGTAGCCTCAAACTCATTGAAATATGAACCCTCTGGTAAATCTATATAAGTATAACATTACAGAATACATTAAAAAAAAAATCCCTAAACGGTCAATTTCAGTCCTATTTCAATAATTGTCTTGAAAATTCTTAGGCCTGTTGTGTTGTGTGGGGGGGGGGTTCTTCACCTCTGATAAACAATCAGCATTTAGTGTGAGTACTTCAGTCTCCCCTGTTTTTTTCAGCGGCAGCTGTAAGCTTCGGTCTTGTCAAGCGAAGACGTTCGCCGAAACATAAATGGTTCCCTTTCAGTCAGTCAACTTCAATACCACATAGAGTAGTATGGGGTGTCACACTCTCAGACTTCAGTTGAAGGATCTACAATCCCACCTGGCGAGACCAATGACATCCTCGCCCAGCTGGAAGCCCTGCCTGGGACAAAATACCGCCCTTTGCAACTGGATCCTGGACTTCCTGACGGGCTGCCCCCAGGTGGTAAGGGGAGGCAACACACATCTGCCAGCGCTGATCCTCACACTGTGGCACCTCAGGGGTGCATGCTTAGTCCCCTCCTGTACTCCCTGTTCACCCACCGACTGCGTGGTCAAACACGACTCCAACACCATCATTAAGTTGCTGACACAGTGGTGGGCCTGATCCCAACAACGAGACAGCCTACAGGGAGAAGGTCAGAGACCTGGCAGTGTGGTGCCAGGACAACGACCTCTACCTTAATGTGAGCAAGACAAAGGAGCAGATCATGGACTACAGGAAAAGGCGGGCCAAACAGGCTCCCATTAATATCGACGGGCTGTAGCAGAGCGGGTCGAGAGTTTAAAGTCACTTGGTTCCACATCACCAACAGACTATCATGGTCCAAACACACCTAGACAGTCGTGAGGAGGGCACGACAACACCTTTTCCCCCTCAGGAGACTGAAAAGATTTGGCATGGGTCCCCAGATGCTGTCAAATGTTTGAGAGCATCCCTGACTGGTTGCATCACCGCCTTATGGCAATGTCCGGCATCTGACCGTAAGGCGCTACAGAGGGTAGTGTGTACGGCCAGTACATCACTGGGCCAAGCTTCCTGACATCCAGGACCTATATACTGGTCGGTGTCAGAGGAAGACCAAAAAATAGTCAAAGACTCCAGTCACTGAGATAGCAAGATAGACTTTCTCTCTACTACCGCACAGCAAGCGATACCGGAGCACCAAGTCTAGGACCAAAAAGCTTCAACCCTGGATTCACCTTGATTCACCTGCTCAGTCTATGTCATGGAGAGGCAGGTGAGAGCAGGTGTCCTTAATGTTTTGTACACTCAGTGGGATAACGGCACAGTCATTTGGACATTTTGGATCTTGGGTTCATAAATGTATTTAATGTATGGCTCATCAGGCTCAGGTAGCATCAGGCTTGAATTTCATGCAGGTCAAATCTCAAATCAAATCCAGACATATTATATCCATTATAGGCTATCCTTTAGAATGACACTTTCGGTTTGGGATGAAAATACTGGGTTACCTGAGAGAAAAAGTATTTATTCTCGGGATGGAACAGGGAAAATATTCAACCCTATTTTGGATGGTCAGTCCTTACATCCTTAGCTGAGTCTGAGAAGTAACAGATTACTAAATAACTGTTACTGTAATCCGTTACGTTACCAGCAAAATATTGAAAAACAGATTACAGATTATTTTTAAAAAATAGAGGATTACTTTTAAATTCTGAAAAAATCTTCGACACTTCTGTTTTCTCAACGACATTCAAATCAACATTGAAAAAAGGCGCAAGTTTAAATGTGTTCAACGTGAGCGAGTCTGACCATGACTCAGAGACCACTATGATGACACACCAAATGTGTTTGACGGTCGGGGAAAAGAGCAGAAATAGGCTTTTATCGGCTACAGTCCAAACTATGTCTTCCAATGGTGCTACTGCTGTTGGCATCCAAAGACGATCCAACTTAAATAAATGCTTGGCGGTAAGGATGACAGCAGTGGTGTAGTCTACGGCGATACGGATATCACTTATTATTGATATCTACGTAGCGCATTGATATGAATCACACTGCTGCACTCTCATTTAGCTATTTGCGCCTTACGGATTGCGGGTGTTCTGGATGGCTGTCCACAAATCTAAATGTGATTTGAACCAATAATGGTTGAATTCAAGAAGTTTTAAGTTGATTTATTTGTTGAAAACCGTGAAACCAGTGGACAGCCAGTGAAAAATGAGCTCTTGCAACAGCTACAAAGTGCGGATCCAAGCCTATAGAATAAAAGTGAGGCTTTTATTGCTCAATTTAATTCAGGCTGATAAAAAATATATATCCATAGGCCAAATGGAAAAATGCTCAAACTCGGACACTTTTGATAGACTTAAAGGGGCAATCTGTAGTTCTTACATCTACTGTTGTTTTTGGAATCCCAAATTGCTCCATTAATTAAAGTACAATATTATTACGATATAAAAAAACTGTTTGCTGAGTAATAACTCCACAGTCACAAAGGAAGTATATGTAGATCCACATGTTTTTAATCAACGCTCAAAATTTCACCATGAAAATCATATTTTATGCAACACAGGAAAATTGTAAGACTTTGATCTTGTTTATTCAGCAACTTCTTTTCCCTGTAGGAAGAAAGAAAAAATATAATGGATCAGTAATAATAATGAACATGATAAATATATTATGAACACTTGGAAAGAACACTGTATAATGGAAAAAGTGTTCTAAGACTCAGCTTGGACTTTCAACTTTTAAGTACCAGCTTAGATTGAAATAATCTTCTTTTTTTGCCCTACTTGACATGTGCTTCTTACAGATGTTCAATACAGTTGAGTGTAAAAGGTCTGTATTGATCTCTGTGAATAACTAATCATAGGTGGTGTTGATGTGGTCATATCTGAACAGGAGTCAGGTTCAGGTTTAGCAGCAGTTCTGTACCTTTCCAGAGTCACGKGTCTTGGCTCTGAGCTTGTTGACCTGAGTCTCAGCGATGTCAGCACGCTCCTCAGCCTCCTCCAGCTCATGTTGAACCTTCCTGAACTTAGACATGTGCTGGTTTGCTGCTTCCTCCTGGRTGAGGAAAAGAGAGGGAGAGCAGAACATCAGCATTCATTATATATTTTTTTCTAACGATAAATATGTTGTCGAATGTATGCTTTCAGAGTATTTGACTAAGTCTGTGACTCACYGCTTCCTCAGCGTGCCTCTTGTAGGCCTTCACTTTCATCTGCAGCTTATCTACCAGGTCCTGAAGTCTGCCAACGTTCTTCTTATCCTCCTCAGTCTGTGAGAGAAGATCAAATGATCAATGCCCCATAATTATATACACAAACCTATCAGTGTTGGTGTCAAGTGTGTGAAGAATGCACTTTCTCTTACCTGGTAAGTGAGCTCCTTGACTCTGCGCTCATACTTGCGGATTCCCTTGACTGCGTCTACACCTCTTCTCTGCTCGACCTCCACTTCAGTCTCGAGCTCACGCACCTTTGTGAAAAAAATAAACGTAGGCAGTTGTTTGAGCTGGTGAAATCAGATGTAACGAATCTTTGTAACACWGGTAATCTTCTACCTAGTCAAGGAGGCACAATTGTTGTCTGTTCCTATGTACTATTTACAATTTTTATTGAAGGGGTCTATAATTATAACAACTTTTCATTTTCTCGGTCAGTGGTTCCCAAAGTGGAATTTACATTTCAAATGTTATGAATATTGATAGTCAAAAGCGAGACAGAAGCACCGACATAAATTCATTTGGAAGGTAAGTGGGAAAGCACCATAAGTATTTTCCAGAGTATGTACATATGTTTGTTAAGATTTTATGTTGTTTTTTCACTTTTTTATGAACATATGAAAATCCGCTAGCCTACAAGCTAATTTACCTTCTAGCTGGTAGTCCCACATAGCAACGCTAGCTTCCCTAGCAACGGCCATTTTGCAGCGAGTGAATGAGTCAAGTAGCTAGCGATCTAGAGAGAGAGAAATTTAACAATGTAACTAGATGAAGCCTAACAAATAATTACAATGAGATGAATTTGATTCATGTACAGTATATTATATCGTGTGTTGATATTTATTTAGAATTTGTATTATTATTATTATTATTATGAATGAAATGGCAGTTTAGAAGAAGTCTGCCAGGACTTTTGTACAAGCTGGAACGAAGCAACTAGATTAATATATTTSTATATCTTTATTTTAAGGTCTTGGCTACAATTCTTCTCAACTCCGCTAAATAAGTGTAACATATTCCCCAAAATGTTGATTTTGAACATAAATACATCCTGAATTAAGCTTTTAAAACTGCTACATTTTCTCTCCGCCACATGGCAAAATGTGTAGAATTTCAAGAAATTAGCTCTAAAATTACAAAATGTTATTTCTGTCCAAAGGAAAAATGTGTAGAATAGCTGAACATTTGTTTTAAAACTGCAAAATGTTGTTTCTGATGCCAGAAGGTGACTTTAAAATGTTCTTTCCCAGGGGCCGAGACATGATTAGTCCAGCCATGCACTGGAGAAGTCGTAGCAAATCCAAAGATGAAGACTTGTAGACAATCCCATTGCGACCTTAGCTAGCTAAGCTCATGCACAGAAACACATCACCGGGTCTAACAGTTGTGCTGAACTGCACATGTTCATGCAGTCAAAAGAACTCCTTCGGTAGATAGTTGTTTTTGATGAAAATTAAAACGTGTTCGTTTGTTACTTTCACTAGGTTGTAGTAATGACAGTTTCAGCTACTTAAAGATGCACTCCAGTATCTTAATACATTTACTCCAGTATCTTAATACATTTACTCGAGTCTAGGTCTTGCCTTTAGATTTCAAGAAAATTAACAAACAAGGATGACATTTACACTTCTCCCATAGACATCTCAAACCCTGGTCTGGTCTGAATCACAATCATTCCCGGAAGTCTTGCAATGTTGCACCTCTGGGTTTAGAAACTATGTGGTAAAACTACCTGGATGCTATTTTTACTGAACTCTAAAGTAGGAATTGTATTCTGATATTATGAGGGGGTCCCTCATGAATTTTCTATCACAAAAGGGGTCCCGTGTCAAAACGTTTGGGAACCCTTGATCTAGGTGGTTTAGG
>NW_019946909.1:11159-26616 GCF_002910315.2 Salvelinus sp. IW2-2015 | reverse complement strand
TCAACCACCGCTTGGGCTGTTTCCTTTTGATCTGCTCCATCTCCTCGTCCTTCTCAGCGATCTTCCTGTCCACCTCACCCTTGATCTGCTGGTTCAGCTCCAGCTGCACACGCAGAATCTTGGATTCTTCGTGCTCCAGTGTTCCCTGGACAAACAGAAGCAGTCATGCGAGTTGTGTTAAATACATTTGGATGTATATAACACAAGGAAATAAATATATATATATATAATACTACAATACACTCCAATACAGGGATCATTGGACTGTAGCCGGCGTTGGCTAGTGTAACACTGCTTTCCCCATCAAACAGCTGTAGTTTGTACCYCAACCTCGTCCAGAGCGGTCTGGATCTCAGACTTCTCTCTTTCCACTGTCTTCTTGGCCTTCTCCAGCTCATGGATGTTCTTGCCAGTCTCTCCGATCTGCTCAGTCAGGTCAGAGATCTCCTCTGCACACACACACACAGAAGCAGTGGCGGGAAGGGGCATGGGTAGGCAACTAGATTTAGCTGTGGGACGATTTGTCAGAGCGCATGGTCACATTGCAGAAACATAATTATAATATTTTGTACTCTGCAAATTGACCACAATTAACCCAAAAAGAGATTGTATTTGAAAATAACAATAATTCATACCTTGATTACATTGATCATATATCTATTTTTTATTTGTGGGAATACTTGGGATTAGATTACCTAAATAATTTTAAAGAATTCTTGGTGATTTCACTTGTTTTTTGTAAAAATACATTCCAAAAAAATTCACTAACAATTTTGGAAGGCCAAAAAAACAAACATTGCCGGAGCAATTGGGAGACCTATAGCAGTGAGTCGACTCGATTTAAAAGCCCGACYAAAAGTTTCGGTTTTGGAATCAAGCTGCCTTGCAAGACCTTGCTCTGGTCGACGGCCAAGTCAGCTCAAAACAAAGGTGACGTATGTTAAGCAGGTGCAGTAATGAGTACCATTCTGTATTGTCACATGCAAAAGTGATTACTTTTGATACAAACGCTTTATTTGCCTTCCCAATAAAAACTAGTTATAAAATTCTAACATATGCAGTTTTTTCTGTTTAAGAGATATCGTATGTTTCTGAACGATGCATCGTGCTGCGTTGTTGACAATATGACTAAATGCCACAAATTGCTGTTCAATTTCAGCAGGGTGCGCTTCCCTCACCTGCTTCACTTGGTCACGTGACGTGCAATAGCTCGGTGCAACCAAGGCCAGAATAATCGAATCCCCTCATTGGCATGACCCTTCACAACAAGTTGATTCAGCTGAAGCCACTATGCTAGTGCTGGGATGGAACAAGAGCCTGCACACAATGTGGATGGGCTGTCCAGAACAGGAGTTGCAGGTCCCTGATGTACTGTTATTAACTGCCAGATGTCATTAAGCAGTTGAGTAAACTGTCATTATAAAACTGTTATTGTACCTATTTGAAGTATTTTATCAGGGTCTTGGGAGGATTGGATAGTAACTCTTGATCCAATGCATTTTAAGGTGCTTTAAATGACTGTCTGTGCTTGCAAAGTAGTTTTATCACCACAGACAGGAGTTTGGCTGAGACACCCCACAGCCAGTTCAAATCTAAATCTGGATATGAAAGGTCACAAGTTGTGGCATGGATCCACAAAACAACCAATCTTGGCTTAGGTAATTCAGATTTTATTTCCCAGATCACATGTCTCTCTGTACATCTATTACGGTAGCAGCAATGTGAGGACCGTCTGGTTGACTAATAAGGTCAAAATAATGTGCTGGMCTGTATCRGATCTCTCTGTGGTCCACAGTAAAGGTATGAGGTCTTCACCTTTCAGCATGCAGTGTAAAGTCAATGGAGGGCTAAATGTAATATTAATCTAATACATTTACAAGGAGAAACACTTGGATCAAATGGGGAGCTGTTGGGTTTTTCAGCAAGCTTTACAGATCTTTGGACAAACAAGTCTAAAAGTATTACTTCCTGTCAGTAACCTTCTCCAAACATGGCCGTGATCCAAACTGGGTGTCAGAAATACATGCAGCCTAAAGTAGTTTGGGATTGMTTYATGACCCTGCGTCATAGAGATGGTATCAAACCTGCTGAGCTGTTCTTGAAACTAACATTTGATCCCATACATTTGATGGCAGAGTTACAGGAAGTGTACYAAAGCAACAKATMATTTACAAGCCCAATATGGCCATGTTCAGAAACAGGTGTGTCAGAAATCGCTGAACTCCCCTTCAGCTGCAGCTGTTGGAACACAAGCGTCTCTGGGGGAGCAGGGGACTCGTCCTAGGTCAAAGCCTTTTGAACAGAAAAGACACGTGACAGCCCAATCCACTAGATGATCCCACAACAATCAGTGTTTAGAAGTTCAACTCTTCACATTCAGTCTCACAATTAGAAGACTGATTTAAATTATGGGGAAAATGGGAAGTGTTCCTGTCTGCCGGTGAATGAGTTGATGAAGGTGTTGAATAGAATTTGTCCAGTTTAACTGCTGCTTTGGTAATAGCTTGACCTCTATGGCAGCTGTTACATCTGATGACCTGATGATAGCAGCCTCTGCTTTATAGTCCTGCAATTTATCCCACTTAAGAGTTGGCTCAACTTTAATATCGCAATCATCTCAATAATGTTGTACGCAATTTGTTGGATCGGAACCAGTGGTGTGTTCATTAGGCACAGTGTAGCAAACATTCCAAAACATATTACACCATACCAGTATTTCAATAATTTATCCACTTATATTGCTGACAGCAATATAGCTGCCTCAAACTTTGATTACACTCTGAAGTTAACCGCTTAGCAGATGAGCTGGCTAATGAAATTATATATATCTCTGGAGAGGGAGGGCGGCTTATAATAATGGCTCGAACGGAGCCATTTGGTGTCTTTGATACCATTCCACTGATTCTGCCCCAACCATTACCATGATCTAATCCACAATCAAGGTGCACCAACCTCCTGTGATATATATTATATTTTTTAATTTTTATATAAATTAGCAACAATTTCTCAAAACGTATTTTTGCTTTGTCATCGTGGGGTATTCTGTGTAGATTGATGAGGAGAGAAAAAAAGATTTAATCAATTTTAGAATAAGGCTGTAACCTAAGAAAATGAGAAAAAAGTCAAGGGGTCTGAATACTTTAGAATGCACTGTACACACAAAGATTTCAGACTCCTGCGTTGTCTTGGCTGTGTGCATAGGGCCATTGTCCTGTTGGAAGGTGAACCTTCGCCCCAGTCTGAGGTTCTGCGCACTCTGGAGCAGGTTTCATCAAGGATCTCTCTGTATTTGCCTCGATCCTGACTAGTGTCCCAGTCCCTGTCGCTGAAAAACATCCCCACAGCATGATGATGCTGCTATATATATATATATATACACTGAACAAAAATATAAACACAACAATTTCAAAGATTTTACTGAGTTACAGTTAATAGAAGGATATCAGTCAATTGAAATAAATTCCTTAGGCCTAATCTGTGGATTTCACATGACTGGGCAGAGGCACAGGCATGGGCAGGCCTGGGAGGGCATAGCCCACCCACTGGGGAGCCAGCCAAGCCGATCAGAATGAGTTTTTCACCACAATAGGGCTTTATTACGGACAGAAATACTCCTCAGCACCCCCTCCCCCTCCTCAACGACTGATCCCGCAGGTGAAGAAGCTGGATGTGAAGGTCCTGGGCTGGCGTTGTTACACGTGGTCTGCGGTGGTGAGGCCAACTTTCAAAGTCTCTAAAACAATGTTGGAGGTGGCTTATGGTAGAGAAATTAACATTTAATTCTCTGGCAGCAGCTCTGTTGGGCATTCCTGCAGTCAGCATGTCAGTTGCACGCTCCATCAAAACTTGAGACATCTGTGGCATTGTTTGGTGTGATTTAACTGCCTATTTTAGAGTGGCCTTTTATTGTCCCCAGCACAAGGTACACCTGTGTAATGACCATGCCGTTTAATCAGCTTCTTGATATGCCACACCTGTCAGGTGGATGGATTACCTTGGCAAAGGAGAAATACTCACTAACAGGGATGTAAACA
The DNA here is from genome assembly GCF_002910315.2 of Salvelinus sp. IW2-2015. Taxonomy (NCBI): domain Eukaryota; kingdom Metazoa; phylum Chordata; class Actinopteri; order Salmoniformes; family Salmonidae; genus Salvelinus; species Salvelinus sp. IW2-2015. Next base: position 22,582 of record NW_019946909.1, on the reverse strand, counting down.
AATTTGTGCACATTTAAGAGAAGTAAGCTCTTTTATTTCAGCATATTTTTGTTCAGTATATCATATATAAATGTATAAAATATATATCTCAATATAAAACTGAACATTAATAGATACCTTTACATTACAGTTTTTATATATTTCTAAAAGACAACTCTAGAAACTTTTCGAGACACAGAGAAATTTGTTGACATGTAATGAAGCAAGTTCTTCTTTCCAGTCAGGRGTTTCACATTCTTCAATGTCGATCATATCTCTTCTGTTTTCAAACTTCTGCATTCAAATAGTAGTTTAAATGTTCTTTGTGTCTCATATGTTMCAGCTACTGTCTGTCAGGTAGAACAGGAAATCATGTTGTCTCTATTCAATACATTTCTATCAGCGATGTTCAGAACATTTCACCTCKCTGAATACACCCTGTTTGTTCAGGTTCAGTGTCCACCCAGCACATCAGTACAAGAAGDCCCATATCTGCTGSATWCACTAGTTGAGCAGGGTGACCATCTGGAAGGARCCCATCAAGGCCTTTTCATTTCTTGGACTGTGCTCTCGTCTTCACTGCAGCCAACATTTAATGTTTGGCATATCTGCCAACACAGCCTAATTCTGACACCGATGCCACTGTTAATAGACAAGATATTTACTCTCCGTGTTTGTGGGGGGAGAGAACTTTAGCACCATGCAGACTAAGAGTTTATGACGTTCAAGTTATTTTAATGTGCAAAGATCTTGAGACCATATGACCTGTGTGTTTGTTGCTTGGCTTTGCCTCAGGCCTAAGGAAGGATTATATTAGGATGTTTTCTATAGAACTGACTGGTTAAGGATTTGCTCGCCAACATGGCGCATCGGTCAGAATGCGCCAGGAGAATCCAGGTTTTAGGGTATTTAAAACACAGTGGAACAGGAACACAGAGCTCATAGGGGAGGTTTTTGGAACGGATCGTTGAATTAGGTTTAGGGTTGGGTTGAAAAGGCCTGTAGGGACGTTAGGTATTGTGGAAGGATGTGTGTCTGGAAAGAGAAACAAGAGGGATAACATATTAGGAACACATCAACATAAAAGGTAAACTTACAAGGTAGTGCCAGGGGGGTTGGGGGGGGGGGGGAAAAAAAACCCCAAGGTTAAAAAAAGGGGGAAAAAATGGACTTTACTGTATAATGTTGTGCCCAGTAAACAGCTACACAGCAACCTTTTTTACTCAAAAGTAAAACTTAATTCAATAATAAAAATGGTTCTTATCATCCAATTTTAAGTGAAGAACAAATTATAGAAACAATTTCCAAAATAATTCAAAATAAAGATGTCGTATTCTTCACACCTCAGAGTTAATGCTTTGTTGATGCAACCTTTGAAGCTGTAATTCATGTTGAACACTTTGCACAATGCTTAGGGCAACATACAGTATAATTCATGTTTTGGAAACATTGTTCGCAATATGAAAAAAGCTCAGAGAGGATCCCCACTTGGCAAACAGGTGGTTGGCAAGGTGGAGGCAAAGATACACGTTGCAAGAAACATTACGCACCCATAAAAACCTCTGACTCAGAAATCAGACTTCCTGTAATGCTCTCGCCAAGTAGTAGAGTATCCCTTAACGAGTTTAAACCAATTAGTTAAGTAACAGATTTGGCAAAATTCCTTTAAGTAGTGGAACACAATAGTACAGAAGCTACTGTACATTCGTGCGCCTTTCAAAAATGTTATTTGGGTCATCAAACATGGGTCACGTGAGCCGCGGCATGGTGGCTTAATATTCAAACGCATGTCATCTAGACGTTGAAGCTGATCTACCTACACAGTATATACACCATGTGACATCATGATTTTCACTGTTCAACCATGACCTGGTCATGCTCCTGGCAACCGCCAATTGCACATTGCACTATAATCGGGATAGGTCCTCCATTATGTCAGATGTTCAAGCCGAGATAAAATACTGGGGCCATTTAATGTCCCTTACTCAGCTTTGCCAGAACCCTATAGTGCTGAATATAACATTAAGTCAGACCGATTCCTGATCGATAGTTTTCTTCAAAGATACTGCCCCGTGTATAACCTCTATTCCCTTTGCTACTATAAGAACCTTTTTGGAGCAAATTCGCTTCGCTATTCAAAACTGTTCAATTCCCCATTAACTGTTTAAATTCCCCATTACAAACCGATGTTTAAATCACCATTAAACTGTTCAAGTTCCATTCTTACGCTGTTTAAATTCCCCATTAACTTGTTTTTTTAAATTCCCCAATTACGCTGTTTAAACTCCGTTTTTTGAAAGAAAGAGGTCCTGTCAACTGAAGTCACTGATTAAAATGAAAGGAAAGACTTTGCTAAGTCACAAAAAGCAATTTCAGGTTTTTCCATTTGACACCTTGATCTTTGCAAAGTAATACATTCATCTACAAAAGGTTTCAAGTACGTGTTCATGTGTGGCTTTTGGAGCTCAAAAATAACTGCAGACAAGCATGTTTGTTCTCTATCAATCAATGCTTTAAATTGTTGTAATCTCAGGTTCCTGCAACTGAATTCTCTCTAATGGCAAATATATATTTTTTAAATGACTCTTCAGTCTTTCGATTGCCACAGCCTGCATAAAACCTTTTGTATCCGCATTTTCCTTACCCATGCTAAGACAATTCTCACACATGTACTGAGTTTCCCCTGTACCGTTTCATGTCATCGAAAGACTTGTAAAATAATATTTTGAGGCATTAATGGAATACAATGATTAAATTTTAGAGCTAAAAGCCGAAGTTATTTTGTTCTCTTAGTCTGTCTCAAGTCCATCTGGGACCAGATCATCTTTGAGTTGTATTGGAGACATCAGAACAAGATCTGAATGGGATCGAAGGCCATCCACATGGATGGTCCACACAGCCTGACTGACGTCCACGCCGGAAACCTTTTGTCCGGCTGAGAGGCACTGTAATAAAACACTACACGGCTTAGTTTCCAGTGCCAGATGATGAGACAAGGAGGGATTGTTCTAAACTGGCTACCCAAGTCAGTGCGCGCTGGACAAGGACATTGCAACACAGCCTTGGGATCATCCTGGGTCTGTAGTGACGCCTCTAGCACTGCGATACAGTGCCTTAGACCCTGCACCACTCGGATGCCCCCAAAGTTAACTTGGTGAAAGCACCTTTGACTGCCATAAAAGTTGTGAATCATTTTGAAAAATGATCCACAACCTTACTCAACATTGGTTGATTAATTAAATAATAAAAAAATTCTAAACTAATCGAGATCTGTTAGTATTTAGACTTATTACACCCTTTACTGAAATGGTTGTTCCAGTTTAGAGGGTTTCCGTAGACATGAAATTAGAAGCTCTTTGCCCACGTACACCAGTGGTGTGTCTGGCATGGAAATAAGGATGCAAAGCAGTAAAGAACAACATACCTACTGTCAAATATGGTGGTAAATCTTGGATGTCTGCACTGATGGACGCCCTCTTCAATTCAACCACGGTTTTCAATGGATTTCAAGTCCTGAGGAGTAAGTTTCACAAATTCCCCATCTGCTAAACAAGCAATAGGTCTAGACGCCGTTTAGGAAAAAAAGTATTTTAATGTATTCGGTAATGTTATACTTATCCAGATTTACCAGAGGGTTCAAATTGCAATGAGTTAGAGGCTAGATCCTTGTCAGCATAGCGGAGGCTTCATATGCAGTTTACTTTATGAGACGGCTATAAATAGAATCCCAGTGACGGGAGAGGTTGGAATGAAGGCCAACACAGACTAGATACATGGTGTCAGAAGGCAGTCATGGAGCAGTGAGCAGTTACCACTCTGTCGATTATTTGGTTCCAGGTTTTGTGAAATCTGTTGGTTCTGAAACAAATATGGCCACCTCTCATGCTGCTACATTGGAGAAGCATGCAAGATCCAGAACGCCTGGGTCGGCATATCAGCTAACCAACATCATATGATATAGCAATTTGACGTGCATGCAACCATTGTTTGATGCAATGCAACCAATAGAATACTCTGGAATCATATTCTATATAAAGGGAGTGCAGGGCAAGTTGATCAGACACATTCATCCCACTCTGATGTCATTGGGGTTCAAGAAGTGAAGCGGCAAGAAACCTTGTGTTTGTTGGCGTTGGGTGATTTTCATCAGTTTCAGATGTAGAGTTCAAATGTAAATAGGAGAGGGAAGTGGTTATGACAAGGTCTGAAGAGAGAAACATTAAATACATGAGGAAGGGAGGTACTAGAACTAGTAAAAACAGTCTGTGTGCCACATATTGTAGCTATTAGAAGTTATTGGGGTGGTTCCTCACCAAACTACAACCCAAAATACCATAATAAAAAATAAAAAATAAATTATTTTTATTTTTTAACATTTAACCTTAGAAGGGTCCTTGGAGGAAGCGTTTTGAACATATTGTGACATTATGTTAAGCATAATTGAGGAAAAAAATATTAAAAGTTGGAACATTTATGACATTTAACGGCCCTTATGAGGTCTCTGTAAGGCCACTGAATCGAAAATGACAAGAGGCACGGAGTGTGTTGTTGACCTTGATTAAAATTGATTTGCAATTCAAGTTGATCCTAATTGGTTGTCAATTGGCTTAGTTTGTGATGGTTAATTAATTTTAAACATTATCAATACCAACTCAGGAAGCCGGGGGGCCACCACCTTTATGTTTGCTACACTGTGCCTAATGAACACAACGCCTGGGAGTCAAGGCTATTACCAAAGCAGCAGTTAAACTGGACAACTTCTATTCAACACCTGTTCTATCAACTCATTCACCGAGGCAGACAGGAACACTTCATTTTCCCCATGATTTAAATCAGTCTTCCATGTTTGCGACTGGATGGTAAGGTTTAACTTCAAAACAGTGATCTTTGATGGGGTCATCTAGTGGATTGGGCTGTCACTTGTTCTGCTCTTCCAGAAGCCTTGGCTAGACGAGTCCTGCTCCCCCGAGACGCTTGTGTTCCAACAGCTGCAGCTGAAGGGGAGTTCAGCGATTCTGACACACCTGTTTCTGAACTGGCCATATGGCTTGTAAATGATTGTTGCTTTTGTTGCTTCCTGTACTCCATGACTGTATGAAATCAAATGTTAGTTTCAAGAACAGTCAAAAGGTTTGATACCATCTCTATGACGCAGGGTCATAAAGCAATCCCAAACTATCTTAGGCTGCATGTATTTCTGACACCCAGTTGGATCATGGTCATGTTGGAGAAGTCATAGCGAGGGGTAATAACTGTGGACTTGTTTAGTCCAAAGATCTGTAAATCTTGCTGAAAAAACCAAAGCTCCCCATTGATCCTAGTGTTTCTCTTTGTAAATGTATTACAATTTTAAGTCTCCATTTGACTTCAACACTGCATGCTGAAGGTGAAGACCTCATCCTATACGTAGACCACAGAAGCGATCCAATTTTATTTTATACCTTTATTTAACTAGGCAAGTCAATTAAGAACAAATTCTAGGGGCCTCCGGTGGCGCAGTGGTCTAGGGCACTGCATCGCAGGCTAGCTGTGCACAGAGACTCTGGGTTCGTGCCCAGCTCTGTCCGCAGCCGGCCGCGACCGGGAGGTCCGTGGGGCGACGCAACATTGGCCTAGCGTCGTCGGGTTAGGGAGGGTTTGGCCGGTAGGGATAGTCCTTGTCTCATCGCGCACGAGCGACTCCGTGTGGCGGCCGGGCGCAGTGCCGCATGAACCAAGGGGCCAGGTGCAGTGTTTCCTCTACACAATTGGTGCACTGTGTTAAGAAGCTGGTTGGGTTGTGCTTCGGAGGACGCAATGGCTTTCGACCTTCGTCTCTGCCCGAGCCCTACGGGAGTTGTAGTGATGAGACAAAGTAGTAATTACTAGCAATTGGATACCACGAAATTGGGGAGAGACGAAGGTCGGACAGTTGGTTAACTGGCCTTGTTCAGGGCAGAACAACGATTTATGACCTTGCATTCTGGCATTGAACCAGCAACTTTCAGTTACTGTCCAATGCTCTAACCACTAGGCTACCTGCTGCCCCGGCACATTATTTTGACCTTATTAGTCCGACCATGAGGTCCTCACATTGCTAACACCGTAATAGATTACAGCAGACATGTGATCTGGGAAATTAAATCTGAATTACCTGAGCCAAGATTGGTTGTTTTTTGGATCCATGCCACAACTTGTGACATTTCATATCCAGATTTAGATTGAACTGGCTGTGGGATGTCTCAGCCAAACTCCTGTTCTGTGGTGATAAAACTATTTTGGCAAGCACAGACAGTCATTTTAAAGCACCTAACATGTATTGGATCAAAGAGTTTACTATCCGATCCTCCCAAGACCCTTGAAAATACGTCAATATAAATAACAAGTTTTATAATGACAGTTTACTCAAATGCTTAATGACATCTCACAGTTAATAAGGGGGCATGCACTCCTGTTCTCGGACAGCCCATCCACATGGTTTGCAGGCTTTGTTCCATCCCAGCACAACACAGAGGCTTCAGCTGAATCACTTGTTGGGAAGGGTCATGCCAATGAGGGGATTCGATCACCGGCCTGGGTTGCACAAGCTATGGCGCCGTCACACTGACCGAGTGACAAAAACCATCCAAGCGCTCTGATGAAACTGCCTTCATGAGGACCGCCAGGAAACAAAACCAGAGTTACCTCTGCTGCAGAGGATAAGTTAATTACAGTTAACTGCACCTCAGATTGGCCAGAACCAATAAATACTTCACAAGGTTTAAGTACACGACACATCTCAACATCAACTGTTCAGAGGAGACTGCTTCAATCAGGCCTTCATGGTTGAATTTCTGCAAAGAAACACTACTAAAGACACCAATGAGAAGAAGAGACTTGCTAGGGCCAAGAAAACACGAGCAATGGACATTAGGACCGGTGGAAAATCTGTCCTTTGGTCTGATGAGTCCAAATTTGAGATTTTGGTTCCAACTGCCGTTTCTGTGTAAGACCCAGAGTAGGTGAACGATTATCTCTGCATGGTGGTTCCCACCGTGAGCATGGAGGAGGAGGTGTGATGGTAGCTTCACTGGTGACACTGTCAGTGATTTATTTAGAATTCAAGGCACTTAACAGCACATGGCTAACCACAGCATTTGCAGCAATACACATCCCATCTGGTTTGGGCTAGTGGGACATCACAAAACCCAAAACACCTCCAGGCAGGTGTAAGGTATTTGACAAGAAGGGAGAGTGATGGAGTTCAGCATCAGATGAACTGGCTTCCACAATCCCGCCGACTTAGCCACAAGTGCTCAGCATATGTGGGAACTCCTTCAACTGTTTGGAATAGCATTCCAGGTGAAGCTGGTTGAGAAAATGCCAAGAGTGTGCAACGCTGTCATAAGGCAAAGGGTGGCTACTTTGACGAATATAAAAAAATATTTTTATTTGTTTAACACTTTTTGGGTTACTACATGATTCCATGTGTTATTTCATAGTTTGATGTCTTCACTATTATTCTATTAGAAAATAGTAAAAAAATAAAGAAAAACCTTGAATGAGTAGGTGTGTCCAAACTGTTGACTGACTGTATATGTATAATTTTCAGCCAGCTCATCTGCTAGCAGTTTACTTCAGACTGTAATAACAGTTTGAGGCCAGCTATTTCGCTGTCAGCAATATGAGTGGATAAGATTATTGAAATACTTGTATGGTGTAATTATAAGTCCTAAGAATCCTACTGAACCATTTTAATCCAACTGAAATATGAGACAAATAAAATTGCTGGATAAGGACCCAGCTAAGGGAATTGGCTGACTTTGTAGTGCCTATCCGAATGGCTCATTAATGTAAATGGGCAATATTGAAGACACTATGTCAGTTGATGTATTTGGTAAATGTTATATTGGGATATTGTTTCCATAAAACGTGTTGCAATGTATATACACTTTAGTATGTTTGTTAAATAGAAATTGTAGGTTTGAATAGGTAATTGCTTAATAATTAGTGTTAATTGTTCTGAGGGGAGGGGCTAGCCCTAAGCAAAAAGTGGAGCCTCTTCTGTCAGTTCATGAAGAGCATTTTGGACCTTGAGCTGTGGGAATGGGGCAGCATATGTTTTTAGCTGTGGATGGGCAGCATTGTTGGCTGTTTAGCTTGTTGCGGGTAGGGGCGCAGCTGTGGATCGGGGGTTGTTTTTAAGCTGTGGATGGGGCAGCATGTTTTGCTGTCCATAAGGTATAACGTTTAATGACAGTACTAGTTGTTTTGTTCTGGAATCAGTATGGTAAAGCTAAACACCCTTGCACCAGAATAGACTTTTGCGGCTCCGCATCTGTTATTTTTTAGAGGTTAGGTTTTTTAGTTACCTTCTGGCCTACTCTACGTGACAGCGTTGTTATAATAATGCATTTAGCATACCATTATGGGCAGGTTCTGATTAAGTTCTGAGGCAGCTAAGCTACCATAGTGCACAATAGTCCTATTGTCAGAAACGCAAGTAAAAAGGAAAAATTGCGTGTGTAAAAAGGGTAATACCTTACTGTATAATGCGTCAGTTGAATTGCTCATTTTTGGGTTCCCTGTAAAATGCCAACAATGTTAAGAGTGTAATTTACCTGTATAGTTTGTAATGTTGGAGAACATTTTTCAAGAGGGGGAGAATGTGAGAAATTGTCAACTTTGTAATTTCTAGGTAATCATTTATTTGTGAATTGTGGTTGTGCTGGTTTGGCCAACAGAGGGGCTGCTCGCTCTAAGTGGTTGCTTGATAGCTGCTGTGGTCCTCGCGCTAGCTAGTTTTATCGGTTGAATTACAGACAGGCCAACTGTAGCTGACCAAAGAACAACCAGATATAAACACATTATTTTAAAAGTTGATTTCCAAGGTGAGTGAGTTGTAAAGCAATAAGAATACTAAGGTAAAATGAGCGTGTTTGTTTTGTTTTCAAGTTAATTTGTTAATGTCCGCTAGCATAGAAGCTAACAATAAGTTAACCGAGCTCCTGTGAAACCAGCTGCCGTCGTCATGGTAACGGAGCTCAGCCATCTGGGTATAAACAAAGGGGAAACATTATTGTTGCTGTGTATTGATTGCTAGTTGAAGAGTGAGGTTATTAGGGTGCGTTCGTAATTTCACTTTGGCATCTACTCCGATTTCAGAGCACTCGTTCTGATGTGCCAGAGCGCAGAATAACTGATAATTACAAAGCTTAACACCCATTGAATATGGCCGGTGTCTGTAAACGTGTCAAAACGTAATGAAATTGTTGCCAGCAGCACAGTTAAGTCATCAACCGCTGGATAACATTAAAAACAGCATAACCAACTCTGCTAGGTCGAGAAAAGGTCAGGTGAGGTGGTCCTCATTTGTGTCTGGAAGTAGCTAGCTAACTTTAGCCAGTTAGCTTGGGTGCTTGACTGCTGTTTGAGCGCGCTCTGGCACTCCAGGTGATATACGAACGCACCCTAAATGTATTGTGAGAATCAGATTGCGTTTTAAACGATGTTGGCTTTTATTAGTATTGTATAAGAATAAGCTTGGTGTTGGTCCTCCGACTATGACTTGGAAAACCATGCAGTTTATTGACTGTATACAGATAAATAATTATGCTAAAGTCAAAGGGTGGTGAAAGTGCACGGTGTCTCTGATTCTCCTTTCAATAAATATTGAGGATCTTATTCTGGTTACATGATGATTGATGCTTGACTGCCGTTTGACAAATGAAAATATTCTCACTCTTATCCATAAAATATATCATCATAAGACAGTGCGTGGCTATCCTATACTGCTAGCTTTGCTAGAAGTGCAACGTGCCAAGGCGGAGAAGGCACATTTGCTATTTTATAGCAACAGTTTGTGACAAAACTATCGGTAGAGTTGAAAATAAGATGGAAACCTTTTTAACTTCAACTACAATGAAAATGTAAGTATGCCAAGTACATTTTGTGTGCACTACGTCATCACGCAGTGACTTTTATATTTGGTGGAAACACCACTAGTGGGAAAATGGCCATATTTATTTTTATGCAAATTTTTTGATATTCACATGAAGATCTGTCGCCAGTTGGATGGAAACCTAGATACTGACTGTTAGAACAAGAGAAAACCCGCTAATGCACAACCACATTCCGAACTTGCACCTTGTGGATTCTACTATTCGAACGCGCAACAGTAAGTTGAGACCCCGACTGAGTTCCGCTTATGGCGCTTATTTACATTTTAGTCATTTAGCAGACGCTCTTATCCAGAGCGGTCTGGGAGCCAGCCCTGCCAGTGTGATCTGAACATTAGCATGAACAACAATAGTTGAATTGGCGTTTCACCTTCCAAATAAAAGACCCCAATTGAAACTGGTGCAAACGGATGAAAATAGTGAAATCATGCCACAATTGGACTAGATAATGCTAAACAAGGTTGGAATTTTATTTAAATTGAACAGAATAAAATTATTAGTTAATTTTACACAACAAGTGGATGTATTAGACTTCAGAATTGCGTTAGGGGCATACTGTACATACGTACCTATGGATTGTGGATCCATGAAACCCGATATCAGCCTACTTCAGGGACACCAACAGATTACAACTCTGAAGAWTTTCCACAAATATTAGCTTTGTAGCTATTTTTGCTGGACTTTGACTGTGTCAAATCAGCCCTTTTAGCGCATTTAACATTCATATTGCTCTGTAGCCTTACCTATGGAGTGCGCACCCATGACATGGGCTATCAGACTACTCAGTGACACCCACAGAACACAACTCTTGACTATTAGCGTCATAGCCCTTATTGTGGCTGTACATGCGCATATTGAGAAAAATCACAAAATCCTTCTTTAATATGTTATCTTATATCTTAATACCATTTTGTTTGGAAGCAATGGTGATGTGTTGCTCAAATATTATTATTTGACAAACCCATCACCATTACGTCCAAACTAAATGAGGTGAAGTGGTTTGGCCGTTTTAGCAGTTCATCACGGTTACCAGTGGTGTAGTGGAGGTATACACAGGTATATGCTGTACACCCACTTAGTGGGCATTGCATATACTTAATTCTTAAATCTTAAATTCTTAAATCTCCACTGATACGTATCAAAGTAGTGTAGTGGACGTATACGCTGTATCGATTAATAGGGATTACGGAACAGATCGGAATGTTTATCTTAAAATGTTGCGAAACTTATTTCTTCGCATTTTAGGCGCAGCAATGTGCACGCGGCAGTAGACCTACGAAATGCAATTGGCGGGAAAACATGTACAGTTCTAAAAACCATGCAAGCGTTTCATGACCAGAGATGGAAATACCCATTAGAAAGAGAGGGGATTTAAAGATGCAACAACTATCATGGTTGATAATATGATTAGGATAGGTGCTAGACAATGAAAGATAGTTGAAATAAAACCCAACAGAACAGGAGAACGCATATGAGTAAGTCTTTATACAAATTAATTGCCTCAACGTTTCTATGGTGGGATTTGAG
>NW_019946909.1:0-7930 GCF_002910315.2 Salvelinus sp. IW2-2015 | reverse complement strand
CTTATAGGCTAGTTTGAAGCAATGTAAGATATGCCTCTAAATATGACGTAAAACCAATGTCAAACAATTAAGGAACAGGATAAATATAGCGACCCTTATGATTGGACTAACCGTCTTATGGTAGATGGAAAGGCCGCCCAAAAACATTCTATATTAAATGTTAACTAGCTACAAAGTAGCCTCTGCCTACCTGTCAGAATGATATCATGATTATTTGCGTCAATCCAGTGGCCTTTTCTTTTGCAAACTTCATCATGTGCTACAGAAACACTTATAATCAGACAATAGTGCTAGGTGCCTGCACACTTGAACAATGGGTAACTACTCTCAAAAAATGTAAATGTTAGATTATTCCCAGACCTCAAAAGTCGTCTCCTGATGTGGGTTAAGCATTGTTATGGATTTAGAACCTACAATTTTGTATTTTTCTGGGGAAAAATGTGTGACCTGAAAAAATAAAAATGGGGAAAAGTTTGAAACCTGTGCATTTCTAACTCCGTTTATTGGTTTCAGTAGTAGGCATACTGCACCGTACAGGTTGGGTTGGCCTGACTGTGAAAGACCAATATGGGATTTATCATTTTAAATTTAATTCGGGCCGTTTGGCAAAATTTGGGCAACTTTTTACTCAAGCTGTTTTTATTAAGGGTCGATAGTTCCACCTTGTGGTTGAATGGAGCTACTACACCTATTGCAATCTCTTCAGTTAGGTTAGGTAGTGATAATACAATCAGGTATCCTGAACGATGCCAAACTTAGCACTAAGCAGCATGAAAACAGTACGGTAAAATTCAGTTTTACATCATGGTGTCTCAGAACGCTGACATTGAATCACAAATAAACACAAACATAATGACACAGAAAAAGTTACACAAAGCTGCATGTGATAATTAAACCTATTAAAGTCAAACCTGACTAATTTAAAGGTTTTGGAAGTTTAGCTAAAATAAATAAAATGGGTTTGTTTTTAATAAGAAAAATACAAGATGTTTATCAGTTTCTTCAGATCTACAATGGGGGTCTAGTTGAAGTTAGTTTCTGGACCAGACCAACACTAGAGAAATGACATACATTTTCACAAATAAAACATTTCCAATAGAGGACTGGCTGTCAGTGTTGTAGTACTTGAGTCCAGTACTCAGACTTGACTCGTAATCAATTCACGATTTTCATGACTTGTGACTCGACTCGATCAGTGGTGTCAAGTTGTCAGAAATCTTGCTCTTTTGCATAATTCAACATACTGAATACAGAAGCAAATATTACATCTATTTGGCCTAACAAATGTGCCAGCATAAAAGAAAATATGCACATTTTCCCACCGTTGTGTGTTTCCACCAAACTGACTTGTTGCAGATATAAATTCAGTGCATGATGATACAAAATGTATTTTTTTGCTTATGTTTTAATGTACCCAAATAAAAACTTAAAGTTCAATGTGTTTCCATCCAATTCTCTCTCTCTACTGATGGTTTTGTTATAAAAACTGTTGCGTTAAATTGGCACGTGCGCTCTAGCAACAGCTCCCAGCTACAGTGAGCTGTATACATGATGACATTATTATGGACAAAAGAGATAGATTATTTTTATTTGTCACATGTCAGCCAATCATTGATGATCATGTCCCCAGAATAATACCCTTGATATTTATTGGAAAGAGCCCTTGCACTTTCTCCAGCCTGTGAAGTTCTTCATAACTTATGTAATCTGTAGCCTACACAAACTGCATGCTTTCCCGACGAGTCGTAGTGGGAGGACTTCGCGTGACTCCACGTTTACTTCAAATATTCTTTATTTATTTAACCTCTAAGCAAGTCAGTTAATTAAGAACAAATTCTATTTACAATGATGGCCTAGGAACAGTGTCCTGAACTGCCTTGTTTAGGGGCAGAACGACAGATTTTACCTTGTCAGCTCGGGAATTCGATCTAGCAACCTTTCGGTTACTGGCCCAATCTCTAACCTGCCGCATATGATGATTGCTGATATGATGATATGATGATTACTATATCAATATTAGCAACTAAAAGCATTTCCACCAACATTCTCGCATAATACATTTTACAGCCACAAAAAGATCCCACCTTGTCAAGCATATTTTGTTTTGTCGACATTTGAAAAGCTTACAGCCAAGTTTACTCACATATAAAGGTTAGATGGAAACCTGGTTAGTGTAAATATTAATTAGATGTAGATGCCCAGCTTGGCAACACGATTATAAGGCCATGGTCTGGCACTGCACTGTGCTTTGCCTTCTGATGTTCCTTTAGGCTTTGTTTCCATTTAAAACAATTCCCACACTGATCACAGCTGTACGGTTTCTCTCCTGAGTGTCTTCTCTGGTGTTGCTTTAGATTTCCTTTCTCATTGAAGCTCTTCCCACATTGGGAGCAGTGGAAAGGCTCTCCTCTTTGTGTACTTTCTGATGCTTCTTTAGGTCTCTTACCCAACTGAAGCTTTTTCCACATTGGGAGCAGTGGAAAGGCTTCTCTCCTGAGTGTTTTCTCTGGTGTTGCTTTAGATTTCTTTCTCATTAAAGCTCTTCCCACATTGAGAGCAGTGGAAAGGCTTCTCCCCTGTGTGTATTCTCTGATGTTTCTTTAGGTCAGCTTTCTTACTGAAGCTCTTCCCACAGTGGGAGCAGTGTTGTGACTTTATTCCTGTGTGGTGTGACTTTAATCCTGTGTGAGTTAGCTGGTGTCTCTTCAGATATGATGACAACTGAAACACTTCCCACACATCTGAGCAGTGGTAAGTCTTCTCTCCACTGTGTATTCTCTGATGACGCTTAAGGATTCCTTCCAATTTAAAACTCTTCCACATGATCACAGCTGTATGGTTTCTCTTCTGTGTGCATTACCTGGTGCTTCTTCAGATATGATGACAGACTGAAACCCTTTCCACACTGAGAGCAGTTAAAAGGCTTCTCACTTGTGTGAGTTAGCTGGTGTGGTTTTAAATGTGATAACTGATTGAAACTTTTCCCGCACTCAGAGCAGTGGTAAGTCTTTTCTCCTGTGTGTATTCTCTGGTGTTTATTTCGATTTCCTATATCACTGAAGCTCTTCCCACACTGAGAACAGTGAAAAGGCTTCTCCCTGTGTGTATTCTCTTTGGAGCCTTTAGGTGTCTACACGACAGAACCTCTTCCCACACTGAAAGCAGTGGTACGACTTCTTTCCCGTGTGATTAAGCTGGTGCGTCTTCAAGCTGCTTGGGGTCCGAACTCTTCTCACATGAGCGCACGGGTACATTTTCTTTATTTTGAGAGTTTGTTGGTGTGATTTTAAGTGAATGGGACAATAAAAGTGCCTCTGCAATCTGAACAGGGGTGGGGCCTACAAGTGTGCCTTCTCAACTCTTTTGGTCATAGAAACTAGTGAAGCAGTCCATGCAGTGGTGATGTTTCTGTCTTGAGTTCTTCTGCCTGCGTTTATGGTTTCCTGATGCTGTGGTACTGGGATCGCTGTCTGAGCCTGGATGGGAGCTCTCTCCTGTGGGAATATGTTAGAATCAGTAAGGGAACATTGAAAGGGGCATTAAAAGACTTTTGATACAAGCAGAAGCACTACAATAGTTTTGGAATCCCCTGTGGCCGCCAAGGCACCAACCTCTCTCCGTACTCCACACCTGAACTTACCTGGGTCAGTGATACTATCTACTTCCTCCTCTTCCTCTAGATCTGGAGCAGACACTTCCCTGTCTCCTCTTTCTTCTTTGACTTCCCTCTCTCTCTGCTGCTGTTCTTTTTTGAGAATGAACTCTTCTTCTTTGGCGGCTCTCTCCTGCTCTTCTTTGACTGCTCTCTCTACTTCCTCTTTGACTCCTCTCTGATCCACCTCTTTTACTCCCCTCTCCTCCACCTCCTCTTTGACTGCTCTCTGATCCACCTCTTTTACTTGTATCTCCTCCTCGATTCCTCTCTCCTCCTCCTCTTTGACAATCACATTGAGTTCCAGTGTTTGACTGCAGTCTTCCAGCTTCACTGAGACCATCTCTGGACCCTGCTGTGAGCTTCTCTGGGCTGGAACACCACATCCAGAACCCGGGGACTCTGTGGACTTGGGTTCAGACATGGAAGGCTAGAGACGGATGCAAAAGAGGAAGCACAACACATTTAAGGTGAGTTTCACTAAATACTGGAGCAGCTTAGCTAGTAAAGTAATAGACCATATACTATTGGTAAATAGTTGCTAAATATTCCATATACTAGGAATGCCTGCTAATAAAATGTAACAAGCTAGCTCACGTTGCTATGGCGATGGCAACGACAGCTAACGTCAGCAATGTGGAGTTATTATTGGGTTAGCTTTAGCTTACTGACCAGCCCTTGGTCATGACTCTCAGTTCCAGTACATTACACAGAAGAGTCAATGGACGAAGGTATCTTCTGTAGGAGGGAGATTAAGAGCCCCGACGCTCGGTTCGAACATTAACACACATCGCTTGCGGTATGGTTTTGGAAGTATACAGACCTTATCTTTCATATCGGGGAGAAATAATAATAATAAAACATTTGATTTGTATTTATTTCGATTTTTCAGGGAGTGATGCAACACCCTCAGCACCCCTACTTCCCACGGCTATGCCTGTATAAGGTCCTTGGACCTTAAGGAGTACTGTGGTCAAGTGAGCTGACACTTGCAAAACACAGTAAAGCCATCGCACTTCAGTGTCCTCATGAATTTTTGTGCGTGAAAACACGTAAAGTGTTGAGTTTTCTGGTAGGGAAAGAGGATACCTAGAGCAGCTGCACAACAAGCATTCAAACGAAATGTGTCGCATTTAACCCAACCCCTCTGAATCAGGGAAGTTTTCAAATACATTGTCCTAGAGAGATTTACATCGGTTATCAAAACGTCACCCTGTGTAAGCCTACATGAATTAGCCCTTAGTTCCTAAAAAAATCCCCTATGGGAAAAAATGTATGATGGACAAACAACTGGAACCATTTCTCCTCATACTGTGGTACTCTCAAGGGGGAGAAGAAAGCAAGAAAGAGGAGAATAGCAAATCAGCACGAGGTATGCGTTGTTATGGTGATTTCAGTAAACAAACTGTGCAAATCAACATCGGTTGAAGAAAACGCTGCTGCAGAGGCAAAGTTTAAATATTTTAACTCTGGCGGTAAATTGCGTCTACGGTGGCGGAATTTACCGTCGTGCTCTCATTGAAAACAATGGCATCCGGTGGCCGTGAGTTGTATTTTTATATTGTGGAATATTGAATGTGTGCTTCAAACTGTCTGCTTGGAATGATTTGTAGCTATAGTCTATCAGTGCATCCGATTCAGTTTCCCTACTAGATAACAGAACATACCGTAAAGTGTTGTGTATTCTACTATACTTTTTCTATTATACTGCGTTTTGCGAGTGTCGGCTCACTTGACTGCTAGATAAATTACGAGCAATATAGTTTAAGTAAACGAGTTCTAAAATTGACATTTGATTTGTAATCACTAAATGAGAAATTATTATTGAAGCTACCTATCTATCGGCCTAGTTAGCCGTGCTATCTTACTGGCCAGTGATCCGAGTAGCCAATGGATTTATGTCATCTTAAAAATGAACGATTCACACTTCATTTTTTTTTTTACATTGTCTTACAAATCATATGGTGATTCACACACAGCGTATTGATGATAAGCAACTTGCTTGATATGTCACTAGTTAGATATATAGCTAGCTTCTAATGCTCGTTAGCAAGCTAGCTGCTAGATCATTGAATAGGATAATTGACAACGTGGACAAAAAATCCGACTACTAAATTATTCTTTCTGTATTTGGAAACGTTCTAGAAAATGTTAGAAAGCTTGATTTTTTACCTTGACACTTGGTTTTGAAAGTTAAAAGGTATTGTTGTTGTAGCCCTCTTTTACCAGAACGAGATATGTGCTCTACCGCGAGAATCCAGATCTGCATTCTCAAGACAGTCATGGCTGCACTCGATACTCACATTGCGCAACGCCATTAAATATATACTGTTGTCTATTGTTGTGATTTAGATGAAGATCACATTTTATGACCAATTTATGCAGAAATCCAGGTTATTCCAAAGGGTTCACATACTTTTTCTTGCCACTGTACATACATTATACACAAGATAGGGTATCTATACATTCATAGTATAAGTTAGATATTAGAGAAGTTACATTTCAACTTCTGTAGGTCCTTCTACTACATAAACAAACCAAAGGAGGCTGGTGGGAGGAGCTATATGAGAACGGGCGTATTGTAATGTCTGGAATGGGATAAATGGAACGGTATCAAACATATGGACGCTACATGTTTGACTCAGTTCCATTTATCCATTTTCAGCCATTATAATTGGTCTAAAGGGGAGGGGGTACCCATTTCTGGTCTGGAGCAGGGTGCACCCATTTTAAGTTGTATGCTTTATTTCAGCAATAAGGCACGAGGGTGTGTGGTATATGGCCAATATACCATGGCAAGGGCTGTTCTTAGACGCAACGCTGAGTGCCTGGACACAGCCCTTAGCTGTGGTATATTGGCCATATATTACAAACCCCAGAGGTGCTTCATTGCCATTTTAAACTGGTTACCAACATAATTAGAGCAGTAAAAATATTTTTTTTTGTCATACCCGCAGTTACGGTCTGTCAGCCAATCCGCATTCAGGGCTGGAACCCACAGTTCATAATTGAGTTCAAATCAATCAATCAAATTTTATTGTCACATACACATGGTTAGCAGATGTTAATGCGAGTGTAGCGAAATGCTTGTGCTTCTAGTTCCGACAATGCAGTAATAACCAACAGTAATCTAACCTAACAATTCCACGCTACTACCTTACACACACACCACAAGTGTGAAGGGATAAAGAATATGTACATAAGATATATGGATGAGTGGTGGTACAGAACGGCAATGGCAGATGCAGTAGATGGTATAGAGTACGGTATATACATATGAGATGAGTACTGTAGGGTATGTAAACATAAAGTGGCATAGTTTAAAGTGGCTAGTGTACATGTATTGCATAAAGATGGCAAGATGCGTAGATGATATAGAGTACAGTATATACATATGAGATGGGTAATGTAGGGTATGTAAACATTGTATTAAGTGGCATTGCTTAAAGTGGCTAGTGGTACATTTTTACATAATTTCCATCAATTCCCATTTTTAAAGTGGCTGGAGTTGAGTCAGTATGTTGGCAGCGGCCGCTAAATGTTAGTGGTGGGCTGTTTAACAGTCTGATGGCCTTGAGATAGAAGCTGTTTTTCAGTCTCTCGGTCCCTGCTTGTGATGCACCTGTACTGACCTCGCCCTCTGGTGATAGCGGGGTGAACAGGCAGTGGCTTGGGTGGTTGTTGTCCTTGATGATCTTTATGGCCTTCCTGTGACATCGGGTGTGGTAGGTGTCCTGGAGGGCAGGTAGTTTGCCCCTGGTGATGCGTTCTGCAGACCTCACTACCCTCTGGAGAGCCTTACGGTTGTGGGCGGAGCAGTTGCCGTACCAGGCGGTGATACAGCCCGACAGGATGCTCTCGTTGTGCATCTGTAGAAGTTTTGTGAGTGGCTTTTGGTGACAAGCGAATTTCTTCAGCCTCCTGAGGTTGAAGAGCCGCTGCTGCGCCTTCTTCACAACGCTGTCTGTGTGGGTGGACCAATTCAGTTTGTCCGTGATGTGTACACCGAGGAACTTAAAACTTTCCACCTTCTCCACTACTGACCCGTCGATGTGGATAGGGGGTGTGCTCCCTCTGCTGTTTCCTGAAGTCACAATCATCTCCTTTGTTTTTGTTGACGTTGAGTATGAGGTTATTTTCCTGACACCACACTCCGAGGGCCCTCACCTCCTCCCTGTAGGCCGTCTCGTCGTTGTTGGTGATCAAGCCTACCACTGTAGTGTCATCCGCAAACTTGATGATCGAGTTGGAGGCGTGCATGGCCAGCAGTCGTGGGTG
>NW_019946908.1:9243-30017 GCF_002910315.2 Salvelinus sp. IW2-2015 | reverse complement strand
GAACAGAGGGTCTCTTCAGTAGAGGGGCGCAACCCAGCAGTCTAGGGATAGCAATAAAGGGAGATAGATTTATGTAACTTCTTCTGTCTCTCTCCTATGTGCTACTTGCTTAATTTCCTCTGAATCACTGTTTACGACAAATCGTAATGACCCTCCTTCAGGTTTAGTCCTAGATTCCCATAGTCACATCAGTGTTATGGACAACCGCGATGCAACAAATAGGTCTTGTCCTTTAGGTTCCATTCAGTTCTGATGAAAGACATCGTCACAATTAGAACATCCAGACACCATTCACCAGGAGTATAAGAGCCAGCACAGTCAAAACAACACCACCACAAAACAAGAACACAAGAACAAAACGTATCAACAAGTGTCATCTGTTCCATATTAAAGAGCGTGGCCCTATTGCCACCGTCTTAGCTCAATGATACCAGTAAAAAAACATACTTGCTGAATTTCCCATTACTGAAATACAGTGAAGTTATAAACAGCAATGCCGACGGTTAAAAGGGATTCCACAAGGAAAGCAAGACAAGATCTCATAGCCCACATTGTAAAATAGGTGCAAATTAAATGAAACAACCCTAACAATTTCAACAGGCTATTAACAGATTTTAAAATGGATTCCACCTTGGCACAACACAATGCACGGTTGTCATCTCAAAATCTCCAAAGCGGACTTGCTGCTCTCCCCCCAACCGTATTGTCTTAGAGATGGTCAATTGTTGATGTGATTAAACCCAATCATTAAACCTGCAAGTTACTGAGAAGAACGAGATATCACTTTACGGCTCATCTGACTCATTTTCAATACAAAGGATCAAATAACTCACACTGGATACTGTAAAGTACTTAAGTAAAAATACTTTAAAGTACTACTTAAGTAGATTTTTGGTGTATCTGACTTCACTATGTATATTTTTGACAACTTTTACTTTTACTTCACTACATTCCTAAAGAAAATAATGTACTTTTTACTCCATACATTTTCCTTCACACCCTAAAGTACTCTTTGCATTTTGAATGCTTAGCAGGACAGGAAAATGGTCCAATTACACCCTTATCAAGAGAACATCCTGGTCATCCCTACTGCCTGGCGGACTCACTAAGCACAAATGCTTTGTTTGTACATGATGTCTGAGTGTTGGAGTGTGCCCCTGGCTAACCATACATTCTTAAAACAAGAAAATTGTGCCGTCTGGTTTGCATAATATAAGGAATGTGAAAGGATGTATACATTTACTTTTGATACTTAAGTACATTTAAAACCAAATACTTTTAGACTTTTACTCAAGTAGTATTTTACTGGGTGACTTTCACTTTTACTTGAGTAATATTCTATAAAGGTACCTTTAATTTTCCTTAAGTATGACAATTGGGTACTTTTTCCACCACTGATAACTCCACCATTCCGCTTTACTTAATAACATTTTTCAGTTGTTCCTAAATGTAGTTTCAGCTTATGTCAGAAATTATGTCTAATGCAATCTGAGAGTAGCCTGATCCCAGATCTGTTTGTGTTTGGCATGTGATCATGACCATAGGGGTTGTCAAGACAGTAAGAACAGATCTTGGAGCAGGCTAAGCTGAGAGGTGTTCAACCCTGTAGTGACCTCCTGTGGGACCCTGATCATGATGACCTGCCAATGAATTTGCACGTTAGCATTTCAGGCAAATCCTAATTTAAGTCAAATTATCACTTAGTTATGCTTTGATATCAATGGGAGACTAAGTGAAAATTCAATTAAAGTTAGGATTTGCCTCTTCAAGTTCAACAGCCACATGTCTTTTACTTTACTGTTCATCTAACCATCCCCAACCAAACATAAACACTGTCTGATTTAGTGCTTTCTCTCCCAAACACACAACCTTCTCCATGGCAACATGACTTCTGTGTAAACAGTTTACAAAAAGGACTCACCCAGAATCAGGAGATGCAGTCTGCCTGTCATGGTGAAGAATAATCTCACTATGAGAATCACAACGCACAAGATTAGACCAGGGCTGAAACTCTGCCCCTATCTGAACGGTCTATTCAAAAGTGTGATAAAGATCCGTCTTCTCTTTTTTCTCAGGAGTTTCTCCAAACTTCTCAGGGTTGTTTTACTGAAGAAAAATGGCACCCGTATCCATCAACTCTGTCAAGCTTCTGTCTAGTAGATTGAGCTCTGCTGACATCACCAAATGAGAGATAAAATGACAAGTAGTCACTGTGCTCTCATCACTTGCCTAGAACTCTGTGTCTCTGACTCACTCTCCTTCTCTTCCACCCTGTGCGTTTGGCTGTGGTGGTCTGGGCTGTGCCTGGCTCACTGACATACTAAGAGGTTTCTGGGCAGAGTTTCAGTTGAGCCGCTGGTGTTGAGTCACGCCCCTGAGACAGTGAGGGAGGGAAATGAGGTTGGAGGACGAGGAGGGGGGTTTAGCAACTGCTGCGGTTTCATTTTATTTTTTTGATCTCTGCTCTTTAGGGTTCCATGACAACAACACGACCTAACTGGCCTCTCTCTCTCTCTCTCTCTCTCTCTCTCTCTCTCTCTCTCTCTCTCTCTCTACTTCTTTCCTCTTCTAAGACAAGTCATAACTGTACTAGCAAGAGGACAGAAGTACAATTGATATACTGTTGAAGATGTGTTACAGTATGACAACGAATGTTTAAGAAATAGAATAGTGGCATTAATAGTTAAAATCCTAAGAAATTGATTATGATTGTGACACAACAGCAATGATGATGATATTGTTCCTTTGAGTAAAATGTTGAATGTGCATTTTCTGTGTAGACCAAATAAACCACACGTTCTAAACTTGTGGTAATCCTGTGGCTTGTGTGGATGACTATTTCTGTTTCTGTCATTCAAAAGCTATATTCTGCTGTCCTATTACTTTTTTTTAAATTTAAAAATAAAATGTTCACTTTAAATAATACATTTGATTTACGCACAGAAAGAAAATGACTTGTTTTTAATGTCCATTGTTAGTGGATTCCACTGGGAGTTTTGTATATTACACTACATTGTTACATTGTTTCAGTATGAAAGACGCCATCTGCTCAAAGACGAAAAGGAGAGAACCATATATTTGTCATCACCACCATTAATAGACAACCACAGCCTATGGGAGTGTGTCCAAGCAGTGTTCTGTATAACAATGAACAGTCTCACAACCCAGACTCCTTCATGTCTGATTCAATTTAGGCCACACAGTTTGATAGAGTGGAGGAAGTGGAAAACAAGGTTGTAGATATGAAAGAAAGTACATAGAGAAGGGGGGAACCTATGTTGCACTCATTACAACACAGTCTAATATTCATAATATGACATTTGAAATGTCCTTTAGTTCATTGAGAGAGAGAGAGAGAGGAGAGATGAGAGAGAGACAGAGAGAGAGAGAGAGAGAGAGNAGACAGAGACAGAGACAGAGACAGAGAGAGAGAGACCAGAGACAGAGAACAGAGACGAGAGAGAGAGAAGAGAGGAGAGAGAGAGAGAGACGAGAAGAAGAGAGAAGAGAAGAACGAGAGAGAAGAGAGAGAGGAGGAGAGAGAGAGAGAGAAGAGAGAGAGAAGAGAGAGACAAGACAGACAAGACAGACAAGACAGACCAGACAGACCAGAGACAGACCAGAACAGACAGACAGACAGACAGACAGACAGACAGACAGACAGACAGACAGACAGACACAGACAGAGACAGACAGAAGACAGACAGACAGACAGACAGACAGACAGACAGACAGACAGACCAGACAGACAGACAGACAGACAGACAGACAGAACAGAGAGAGAGAGAGAGAGAGAGAGAGAGAGAGGAGACACAGAGAGAGAGAGAGAGAGAGAGAGACAGAAGAGAGAGAGACACAGAGAAAGAGACACAGACGAGAGAGAGACACACGAGAGAGAGAGACAGAGACAGAGAGAGAGAGACAGAGAGAGAGACAGAAGACAGGACAGAGAGAGAGAGTGACAGACAGACGAGAGAGAGAGAGAGTATATATGGTATAAAATATATATATTGTATATTATCTATCACTTGCTTTGGCAATGTTAAACGGTTTTCCATGCCAATAAAGCCCCTTGAATTGAATTGAATGAAATTGAGAGACAGAGAGAGAAGAGAAACAGAGAGAGCAGTGTTATAGTTAGTAAACAGCATTTGAACACCCCAGCAGACATCAGCCAGCAGGAACGGACGGCTGCCGTGCGGTGTGGTGTGTGGCACTAGCCTTGACAGTGATTACCTCAGTTCAAGAGCAGAGCACATGGCTGTGGTTACTAACTCCCTAGACCACCTGAAGCCCTACTGGCCCCAGAGGTACTGGGCAGCCCAACCCCACACAACGCAGTAAGCAGTGTGGAGAGAGAGGAGGGAGAGAGACACATACAGAGGGGGAGAGAGGAAAGACCTGACAAAGGGAGAGAGGCGGTACAGATGTACCGGTACTACTCTCTCTGGGTTGTAGTTACACCTGTTATCTGACCTGCTTTCAACAGCTGAACCATACTGTATTCACACACCACACTGGAGGCCCTCCCTACGACACACACATGGGAGGCCCTCCCTACTACGACACACGACCACTGGAGGTGCCCTCCCCTAACCAGACACCACACACTGGAGGTCCTCCCTACAACACACATCTACACTGGAGGCCCTCCCTACACGACACCATCGATCGGACGGCCCTCCCCTAACGGACACGCACTGGATAGGGCCTCCCCTACGACAAACACACTGGAGGTCCCCACCCTACGACCACACACACCATTATTCATGATGAGGCCCCTCCCCTCACGACAACACACTGGAGCCACCCCTGAGACATAACTTGATAGGGTCTGCCTTACGACACACACGGAACCTGGAGGCCCTCCCCTACGACAACACACACTAGGCCTCACGACACACCGGAGGCCCTCCCTACGACACACACACACCATGTGAGGGCCATCCCCTCGACACCCACATCTGAGAGCCTCCCTACACACATCACACCTGGAGGCCCTCCCTCGAACCACCACACCATGGAGGTTCTCCACTACGGTGAACCACAAGCTACTGGAGGCTCCTCCCTACGACACAACGGAGCCTACACATGCCTCCCAGACACAATGGGAGGTCCTCCCCTACGACACACACTGGGCTCCAGCACACTGGGGTCCTCCCCTACGACGACACACGGGGTCACATGAACACACACTGGAGGTCCTCCCTACGACCAACTGAGGCCCTACAACACACAGCTGGAGGTCCTCCCCTACGACACATCCAACACACGTGGACGGCCTCCCTTACGACCAAGATCTCCACAACAACACACGACTGGAGGTTCCTCCCCTACGAACAACAACACATAGGCCGCTCCTCGACGAGCCATTCACGACTGGGAAGCCCTCCCCTACGACACCACACAACTGAGGTCCTCATTAACGCCACATAGGGGAAGACCTAGGATATTCTATACAACACAACCCCACACTACACACCCCCGATCATTATTAGAACCTCACAAAGGAGACTAGACATCTACCACATCTAACCACTATCAGATTAGAGGGGCCAATAAAGGAGGACTAGACATCAACACAAAACAAAATCCAACTATTCAAAGATGAGGGAAGAATAAGGCCAACTGCACCACCCTTCACAACTACCACCCGGACACTACACCCACTACACCTATCAGATAGAGCCATTTTGGGCAGACTAGAAGCAGTCTACCAGCCCCTACAACACCTAGGCTAATGCGAGCACTTGACTGCCACCAAGGGAGCGCCCTAGACCCCACCTCTAGGATCCACCGACCCACCATCCCACCCATATAAGATTAGAGTTATAAAAGGAGACGACACTATTGGAAGAAGCTACTCCTATCCGCCAACCTCGACACCACTACAACTCAAACAGATAGAGCCACATAGGCAGACTAGACATCGTACCCAGCCCACTACAACCTATCATGATTAAGAGCCCAACAAGGCGAGAACTAGACCCATGCTACCAACCCCACACTACTATCAAGATTAAGAGCCACCAAGGGGCAGAACTAGGACATCGACCCCTCACTGACCACATACTAGGAAATTCAGAGCCCATAAAGGGAGACTAGAAATCTACCAACCCCACTACCATACTATCAGATTAAGAGCTCATAAGGAGAAACTAGAACATCTAAGCACCGCCCACTAACCACTATAAGATTAGAGTTATAAAGGAGAACCCTAAACATCTACCAACCGCCACTACCACTCATTAAGATTAGGAGCCACAAGGCAGACTAGACATCTACGCAGGCCCACCTAACAACTGATCAGATAGAGCCACAAGGGAGACTAGACATCTACCGCACGCTCACTACAACTATCAATTAGAGCCGCTAAGGAGGAAAGACCTAGACCCATCTCGCGACCACCTTCCAAATAACCACTTAGAAGAGTTAGACCAATAAGGGAGACCTAGAAATCTACAACCCACTACTAAATAACCTCACACAGATCAGAAGCCATAAGGGAGCCCAGACATCTAGCACCGCCCAGCTAACCCACTATCAAGATTAGATGCCCCATAAGGGAGACTATGACCCATCTACCAGCACACTAACCGATATACAAGATAGAGGCACACAGAAAGGAGACATAGACATCCTAACCAACCCCACTACCACTATCAGATTAGAGCCACCACACAGGAGACTATGGGACAAGTAACCCCTACCTGCTACTACCTTAATCAGATTAGAGCACATAAAGGGACGCGCACACTAAGACATCAAACCAACCCCGCTACCACTAATCAGATAAGAGTTTCATAAAGGAAGACCATAGACCTACTACCAACCCAACCTACCCATAGAGATTAGAGCCACAAGGAGTACTAAGCACATCTACCAGCCCCACTACAATATCAGCATTAGAGCCACACCGGGAGAACTAGACCATCCATAGCAACACCCACTACACGACTATAAAATTAGAGTTATAAGAGGAGACAACATCTACGCAACCCCTACCACTATAAAGAATTAGAGCCACACAGGGAAGAACTAATACACATCTACCAGCCCACTACCAACACTATCCAGATTACGAGCCACAAAGGGAGCACTAGACCATCTAACCAACCCCACAACCACTATCAAGATTTCCAAGAGCCACAAGGGAGACTAGACATCTAATCCAGCCCACTACCCACTACTCAGATATTAGAGGGCATAAAGGAGAACTAGACATCGCACCCAGCGCCACTACCACTACAGATTAGAGCCACAAAGACCCGATCTAGACGAGGTACTGATCTCCTCTACAGCAACCTACCACTTGCATCAGCACTCATTAGAGCCATAAAGGAGACCTCACAGCACAATCAACCGACCGCTACCGTACAAACTGGAGACGGTTATCCCTCAGATCCACAGGAGTACTCATCACAAAGGCCAGGAATCACTCACTAACCAAACCCCCACTACACACTCATAAGATTGAGCCACAAAGGAGAGCGTAGACATCTACCCGCACCCACCTACAACCTATCAGATAGGAGGCCACAAGGGAGAACATAGACATTCTAGCACCTTCCACTACCAGAACTATAAGATTGGAGAGTACTAAAGGAGATCTAGACCATCTACCAAACCCTAACCAACGACATCGCGGACTAATAAGGCCCTCACCTTACCTACCCAGCCACACAACGGGAGAACCATACTCACATCGTACCAGCCCACGACAACTATGCACGAATCTAATGAGGCCACAAGGGAGTACTAGGCACATCTACCAACCCACCAACAACTAATCAGATCACAGAAAGCCACAAGGGAGACTAGACAACTACCAGCTCACTACACTAACTGGTAACCCGGGCATTAGAGGCAACAGGACACCTATGCAGACACTCACAAGCCGCATCTACCACATCAGAATATGGAGTCATACGGGATACAGATATCCTACAAAACCCCACTGATACCACCCATCAAATTAGAGCCACAAAGGAACTAGACTTCTAAACCCACATCTACCACTAAATCCAGATTAGAGCCATAAAGGAGACTAGACATCGCAACCCGACCACAAAACCACCTATCCAGATTAGGAGCTCCATAACACCAGACCAGCAGACCTAAAACATCTACCAGCGCCCCTAGGCTACGTCCCTATTCACACCTTCAGCCAGAATTAAGAGTTATAACACAGAGCAGACCAAAGCCACCCATTGGAACTCCCGGAAACCCCCCATCTACAACTCATCCAGTCCATTAGAGCCCTTTTAGGAGCGACCTCCAGACATCTACACAGTCCAGGGCACACGTACGCGGTCCTTCCTACACACTCAGATAGAGGGTTATACAGGCGACCGACATCTACCCGACCCCCACTACCACTATCCGATTAGAGCGTCAATAACGCCAGGGATACTCACGAATATATATCTGAACCCCACTTACCACCAATCAATTAGGAGCCATATAGGGAGAACCTAGAACATCTACCACATCTACTGCGGAAGGCAACCATCAGATTAGAGCCATAGGCCAAGGAGACATAGACTACCTCAACCACCACCCCCACAACACACATACTAATCAGCATGTAAGACACAGCCCATAAAAGGAGACTAGACATCTCACACCAGCCCACTACCGGAGGATCTATCCCCAGACCCTTCGACGCCATACAGGGAGACTAGACAATTCTAGCCACCCCACCTAACCACTATCAGCCCCATTAGAGTTATAAAGGAGACCCTAGACCATCTATCCACCCCCACTACCACTATCAGATGAATAGAGTTACTAAAAGGAGACTAAACATCTACCAGCCCACTACCACTATCAGATTAAGAGTCAAACACGGATACTAGATATCTACAAACCCCATCTACCACATAACTCTAGGAGTTAGAGGTATCCATACAAGGAACGGAGACTAGAATCTACAACCCACTACCACTATAAGATTAGAGGCCACCAAGGGGATGACCAGGACATCTAGCGCTCAGCGCCCACCACAACTATCAGATCTTAGATGAACACAAGGAGACAGACCATTCTACCAACACGAACCACCACAACCACTATCAGATTAGAGGGGAGGCCCCCACAAAAAAAAAGGCGGGGAAAGACTAATATCTACAACCCCACTACCACCATACATATTAGAACCCCAACCCACCAAGGAGACCTAAGACTCTACCCCACAATCTACTCCCACGCAGATTAAGAGGCCATAAGGGAGACTAGTCATCAAACCAACCCACAAAACCCCAACTACTGCGACAGATTAGAGTCATAAGGAAGACTAGAACCTATAAACCCACTAACCAAACTATCAGATTATGAGGCACCATTAGGCAGACTAGCAGAATCCTACCCTGAGCCCAGCTACCACTATCAGATTAGAGCCAAGAAGCGGCCTCCACGTGACATCTAGGGACCCATCACTACCACTATAAGATAAATTATACAATGCCGGATGAGACTAGACAATCTACACACCCCACTACCCCACACTACCCACTGGAAGAGAGTTAGTAGCACCACACAAGGCAGAACCTAGACATCTCTCACCCCACTCACCCACTCAACTATCCCAAGATTAGACAGGCCAACAAGGGGAGACTAAGACATGTAACCCAACCCAAACTACTATTCAAAGATCCTTAGAGCCACAAGGGGAGACTAGACCAATCGACCAACCTCACTACCAACTAGAAGATTAGAGCCAATAAAGGGAGACTAGAAATCTACCACCCACTACCACTATCAGATTACAGCCATAACGGGAGACTAGACATATAGCACCGACCACAAACCGACTATAAGATTAGAGTGAAGGAGACAGACATCTACAAACCCAACTAACCACTATATAGATTAGAGCCCACAAGGCAGACTAGAACATCATACCAGCCCACTACAACTAGTCAGATCACCACAGGCCACAAGGGAGGACTAGAACTATTACCAAATCGGCCAACAACCATTACTGGTAATCAGATTTACGGCCACAAGGGGAGGATACTCAGACATCCTGCCACCCACCCTCACTACCCCACTAACAAAGAAGAAGCCATCACCAAGCCCGAAGAAGACTAGAAAATCTACCAACCACTACCGACATCTAGATAGAGCCATAAGGGAGAACCTAGACATCTAGCACCCCACTACCGAACTATAAGGAATTAGAGTTATAAAGGAGACTAGATCTACCACACATCTAACCAAATAATAAGATTAGAGAGCCACAAGGGGCAGACTAGACACTACCAGCCCACTAACAACTATACAGAATTAGAGCCACAAGGGGAGACTACAGACATCTACCAGCTCACTAACTAAATCAGATTAGAGAGCCACAAGGTGAGACTAGACATCGACCACCTCTCACTACCACTAGAAAGATTAGAGCCATAAAGGGAGACTAAAAATCTAACCTCCAACGGACCAACTACCAGCGTATCGATTAAATCGACGCCCATAAAGGGAGACCTAGACACTAGCACCCCACTACCAACTATCAGATTAGATGCCCATAAGGGAGACTAACATCTACCCAGCCCACTCACCCCATATCAAATTAGAGGCATAAAGGAGAACTAACATCTACCAGCCCTCACTACCCAACTATCAGATTAGAGCCCCCCACAAATGAGGAGACTAGACATCTACCGACACCATCTACCAACTTTCATCTATCAGATTAGAGCCATAGAAAGGAAGACTAGACATCAAACCAACCACCCACCCTACAGACTATGCAGCATAAGCAGTTATCATGAGACTAGACATCTACCCAACCCACTACACTATTAAGAATTAGAGCCACGGGGAGAGCTAGACATCTAACCCAGCCCACTACAACAATCAGATTAGAGCCACAAGGGAGATCTAGACATCTACACCCCACTACAACTATAAATTAGAGTTATAAGGAGACTAGACATCTACCAACCCACTTAACCACATAAGATAGAGCACACAACCGGATAGACCTATAGGGACATCTACGCGAGCTCCCCACCTATCTAACTATCAGATTAAAAGACGCCCAACAAGGGCGAGACTAGCCACTACCATACCCACAACCACTACAGACTAGAGCCACAACGCGGAGACTAACGACAAAACTACCAGCTCACTACATACTAATCAGATTAAGGAGGCACCCATAAAAGGAAGACTAGACACCATCTACCAAGCCCACTACCACTATCAGACATAGAGTCATACGGGATACTAGAAATATCTAGAACAACCCCACTACAAACAACCACATCATATTAGAGCCGACAAAAGAGACTAAACTTCTCCATCATCTACCCAACTATCAGAGCAATTAGAGCCATAAAGGAGAGCACCTAGAATCAACACCACCGACAAAACCACTAATCAGAATTAGAGCCAATAAAAGGAAGACCTAAGCCCATCTACCAGCCCAACTACCGATTATCAGATTCGAGCATTATAAAGGAGACTAGACATCTAACCAACCCCGACTACAACTATCCGATTAAGAGCCATTAAGGCGAGACTAGACATCTAGCCAGCCCCACCCACTAACAGAATTAGATGTTATAAAAGGAGACAAGTGCACTAACCAACCCGCACTACAAATATCAGAATTAAGCGTTTACGGGAGACTAGACACTATACCAGCCCACTAACCAAACTATCCAACCAGATTAGAGTTAATAAAAGGCGACTAAGACATCTACCACCCCACTACCAACTATCAGATTAGAGTCATACAGGGATACGCTAGATCATCTACAACCCCACTGACCACCATGCATATTAGAACCACAAAGGAGACTAACGAATCTACCACATCTACCAGCATCAGATTAGAGCCCATAAAGGAGACTAGAACAATCTACCAGCCCACTAAGCACATCAGCACTTTCGAGGCGATAGAGGGCGACGTAGAGCTATCTAAGCACCCTTCCACCTACCACTATCCACCATAAATAGCAGTTATAAAGGAGACCTAGACATCTACCCAACAACACTAGCCAAACTAATCAGATAATAGAGATATATAAACGGAGACTAGACATCTACCGGAGCCCAGCTACCTACCCTATCCAGATTTAGAGCATACGGATACTAGATATCCCTACACCCCACTCCCACTACAGAATAGTAAGTTATAAACCGGCACAGACAGACCATAATCACTACCAACCCCAACCCACAAGAACACTTGAGTAAGTAATATATATGGCCGAGCAAGGGAGACCTAGAACATCCTAGCCAGCCCATCTACAACTATCAGATTAAGCCACCAACCCGGGAGACTAGACATCTAACCAACCCACCAACCACTAATCAGAGTTAGAGCCACAAGGAGACAGATATCTACAACCGCCACCCACTACCCACCACATATTAAAACCCACAGAAAAGAGACTAGACCATCTACACACATCTACACTATCCAGAGTTAGAACGGCCATAAAGGGTAGGAGCGAGACACATCACCCACGAGCAAACACCACTACAATTAGAGCCCATAAGGAGTACTTGACATCTTACACGCGCCTCTTCTCTACCCGCCACTAAGCCCAACTATCAGATAACGAAGCACCATTAGGGGAGAACTAGCCATCTAACACAGCCCACTACCAAACTATCAATTAGAGCCATAAAGGGAGCCCTAGACATCTAGGAACCCCCACTACCACTATAAGATTAGAGTTCATATAAGGAGACTAGACATCACCAACCCACTACCACCTATAAGATGAGATGGCCACTAGGCAAGACTAGACAAAATCCCTACCAGACCCACTACAAACATATAAGATTACCGAGCCACACAGGGAGACTAGACATCTACCACAAACCAGCAACTAACTATCGGATTAGAGCCAACAAGGGAGACTAGACATCGACCCAACCTCAACTACCAACAGAAGATTAGAGCCATAAGGGAAGACTAGGAAATCACCAACACCCACTTACCCCCAAATAGAGCCCATAAGGGAGAACTAGACATCTAAGCACCCCACTACCACTCATAAGATTAGAGTTATAAAGGAGACTAGACATCTACCAACCCCACTACCACAATCAAGAATTAAGCCACAAGGCAGACTAGACATGCTACCAAGCCAACTAACACACTAATCAAGATTAGAGCACCTAAGGTTGAGACTAGACCATCTACCAGCTCAACCTACAAACTATCAGATTAGAGCCACAAGGGAGACTAGACATCGACCACCCTCACTAGCCACTAGAAGATTAGAAGCCATAAGGGAGACTAAAATCTAACCAGACCCACTACCCACTATCAGATTAGAAGCCAATAAGCGGAGACTAGACATCTATGCACCCCACCTCCTACTATAAGATTAAGAGTTATAAAGGGAGACTAGACATCTACCAAACCCACTTACCACTATACCAACGATTAGAGCCACAAGAGCAGACTAACATCTACCAAGCCCACTGACAACTATCAGATTAAGAGCCACAAGGACAGACTAGACATCCTACCACCATCACCCACTACCTACTTATCAGATTGAGTTATAGAAGTGAAGAGCTAGAACATCTTACCAGGCCCACTACCCACTATCAACTTAGAGTCATATAGGGAACTAGAGCACTACCAAACCCACACCAACTATCAGATTAGTGACACAAGCGAGACTAAGACCTCTACTGCGAGCTCCCACTACCTACTATCAAGATTAAGAGCCATTAGGCGAGACTTTAGACATCTACACCCACTACACTATCAATTAGAGGCTAAGGAGACTAACATCTAGCACCCAACTAACAACTATAAGAATTAGAGTTATTAAAGGAGACTAGACATCCTGACCAAAACCCACTTTACACTATAAGATTAGTAGCACAAGGAGACTAGACATCGTACCACCCACTCAAACTATTCAGATTTATGAGCCCAAAGGGAGACTAGAACATCTACCAACAGCCCACAAACCCACTAAATTCAGGAATGGTAGAACCCGCCACAAGTGGAGACTAGACAACTACCAGCTCACTGACAACTAATCACCACTAGAGCATAAAAGGAGGACTAAGACATCTAACCGCAGCCCACTACCACTATCAGATTAGAGCATACGGGAAAAACCTCAGATATCTACAACCCCACTCCCACCTACCATCATAACATTAGAAGCGCACACAAAGAGACTAGACTCTACCACATCTACCAACTATCAGATTAGAGCCAAAAGGAAGACATAGACCATAACCACACCCCCAAAACCACTAATCAAGCATTAGAGCCATCAAAGGAGACTAAGACAATCTACCACCCCACTACCACTATCAGATTAGAGCCATTAGGGAGACTAAGACATCTACCAGCCCACTACCAAACTCATCAGATTCGAGCCATAGGAGACTAGACATCTAGCACCACCACTTACCACTAAAAAGATTAGAGTTATGAAGGAGACTAGACAATCTACCAACCCAACCTAACCACTATCAAGATTAGTAGCCGCACAACGGGAGACTAGGACATATCTATCCAGCGCCGACTAACAACTATCAGATTAGAGCCACAAGGGAGAACTCAGAACATCTAAGCACCCCACTACAACTATAAGATTAGACGTTATAAATGGGACTAGACATCCTACCAAACCCAACTACCAACTATAACTTAGAGCCACAAGGGCAGACCTATACATCTAGCCAGCCCACTACCACTATTCAGATAGAAGCCACAAGGAGACAGACAACTACAACCCACAACCACTGATCAGATTACGCAGCCACAAGGGAGACTAGACACTGACCAGGCTCACTACAACTATCAGATCTAGAAGGCATTAAAGGAGACTAGACACCCTACCAGCCCGACACTGAGACAGCGTACCCTCTCACTAGAATAGAGTCATACGGGAATACTAAAGATATCCTACAACCCCCACTAAACCTCGCACCATCATATTTAAGAGCCTACAGGAGACTAGACTTCTACAACCACATCTACCACTATCAGATTAAGAGGCATAAAGGCAAGACTAGCAACACAATCAACCCCACCCACAAAACCACTATCAGATTAGAGCCATAAAGGAGACAGACATCTACCCCAAGCCCACTAACCATTATCTAGATTAGAAGTAATAAAGGAGAACTAGGACTCTACCACCACTCATCATACTAATCTAGATTAGAAGCCATTAGGGAAGACCCTAGACCATCATCCAGCCACCACACTTAACTCAGAATTCACAAGTTATACTGGAAAAGGGAGGACCATACGACCCTATCCTACAACCCCACTACAAACCCTATCAGATTAGAGGCGTTAGGGAGACTAAGAACATCCTAACCAGCCCCACTAACCACTTATCAGATTAAGAGTCTATTAAGCGACCTAGACCATTCTACCACCGCCACTACCCACCACTATCCATCCTATAATCATACGGATACTAGAATATCATACAACCCCACTACCACCATCATATTAAGAGTCCACAAAAAGGAGACTAGACATCCTACCACATCTACCAACATCAGATTAGAGCCTAAGTGAGACTAGACATCAACCACCAACAAAAACCACCTATAGATTAGGCCATAACAGGAGACCCGAGACATCTACCAGCCACTACCACTTAATCAGATTCGAGCCATAAGGGAAAGACTAGAAACATCTAGCACCCCCACTACCACTCTCAGATTAGAGTTATAAAGGAGAACTAGACACTCTACAACCCACTACCACTATCAGATTAGAGTTATAAAGGAGAACTAGACATTCTACAACACCAAGCCCACTACCATATCAGAATCTACAGAGTTCCATACGGGATACTAGATATCTACAACGCCCACTACCCACCCTATAGATTAGAGTTATAAAGCAGACTAGACAGCTACCAACCACTACCACTATAAGGGTTATGCCACAAGGAGGAGACTCGACATCTACACACCCCTAACAACTATCAGATTAGAGCCACAAGGAGACTAGACATCTACAACGCCACAACACTATCAGATTAGAAGCCACAAGGGAGACTAATATCTACAACCACTAAGCACCAATCATATAGAACCACAAAGGGACCAGACATCTACCAATCCCTACCACTATCAGATTTAAGACGCCATAAAGGGACTAGACATCAACAACAGCCACAAAACCACTATCAGATAGAGCCATAAAGGAAGCACTTGAGACATCCTCCACCCCCTAACCACTATCAGATTAGAGCACATTAGGGAGACTAAGACATCTAAATCCAGCCCACTACACTATCAGATTACCAGCATAGAGGGAGCCTAGACATCTAGGAACCCCACACTACCACTACCATATTAGATTAGAGTTATAAAGAGACTAACACAATCTACCACCCACTACCACTATAAGATTAGAGCCACAAGGCAGACTAGACATCTACCAGCCCATACAACTATCAGATTAGACGCCAAAAGGGAGACTAGATCTACTCAACGCCAGAACTAACCACTCTACAGATTAGAGCCACAAGGGAGACCTAGACATCGACCACCTCACTACCACCTAGAAGATAAAAAAATAAGACGCCATAAAGGGAGACTAGAAAATCTAACAAACCCAGCTACCACTAAATCAAAATAGAGCCATAAGGGAGAACTAGACAATCTAGCACCCCACCACTATAAGATTAGAAGTTATAAAGGGACAGACATCTACCAACCCACTAACCCTATAAGATTAGACACAAGGCAGACTAGACATCTCTCCACCCATAACAACATCAGATTAGAGCCAACACAGGGAGACTAGACATCTACCAGCCCACCCTACCCCACTATCAGATAGAGCCACAAGGGAAGACTGACATCGACCACCTCACCTATCCACTAGAAGAATTAGAGCCAATAAGGAGCCCAGAATATCTACCAAAAACCCACTAACCCACCATCAGATTAGAGCCAATAAGGGAGAACTAAGCCATCTAGCACCCCACTACCACTATATAGATTAGAGTACTAAAGGAGACTTAGACATCTACCAACCTCCACTACCTACATAAATTAGAGCCACAAGGCCAGAAGACTAAGACATCTACCAGCCCGCACTACCAACTATCAGATTAGAGCACAAGGGAGGACTGAGACATCTACCCGACCCCACTACCACTAATCAGCCTTAGAGTTATAAAGGAGACTAGACCATCTACCCAGCCCACTACCAACTATCAGATTAGAGTCATAAGGGATACGTAGAGCAATCTACCAACACCACAACCACTACACTCAGATTAAGTGACATCCTGGACAGTGGCAAGCGCGAAGACAAGACACCCTTACCAGCCCACTAACCACTATCCAGCATTAGCGCCATAAGGGGAACTAGACATCTCACCCAGCTGGACCCACCACAACACTATCAGATTAGAGCCATAAGGAGGAGAACTAGACCATCTAGCACCCCTACAACTATAACAAGATTTAGAGTTATAAAGGAGAACTAGACCATCACCAACCCACTACCACTATAAGATTAGAAGCCACAAGGGAGACTAGAACATTACCAGCCCGACTACAACTGATCAGATTAGAGCCACAAGGGGAGACCAGACAATCTAACCAACCCAACAACCAACTATCAAGATTTAAGACCCCAAGGGAGACTAGACACCCAGAAACTACCAAAGCTCACTACAGTACTACTCATGATTAGAGGCAAAGGAGAACTAGGACATGCTCCGAGCACCACCTACCAACTATCAGATTAGAGGCATAACGGGCATACTAAGATTAATCTACAACCCCACTACCGACCAATCATATTTAGAATGCCACGAAAGGAGACTAGAACTTCGTACCACACTACCACAATCAGATAAATAGAGCCATAAAGGAGACTAGACATCAACCACCGCCAAAACCCACTAATCAGAATTAGAGACCATAAGGAGACTAAGAACCCTACTACCACCCCACTACCACTAATCAGATTTTAGAGCCTATTAGGGAGACTAGACATTACCAGACCCACTACACCACTATCAGATTCGAGCCATAAGGGAGACTAGACACTAGCACCTCCACTACCACTTATAGAGATTAGAGTTATAAGGAGAAACTAGACTATCTACCAACCCACTACCATATATAGATTAAAGCCACAAAAGGGAGACTAGACATCTACCAGCCCCACTATCAACTACATATTAGAGCCACAAAGGGAAACTAAGACCAGAGTCCTACCACCCACAAAACACTATCAAGATTAGAGCCACAGAGGGAGACTCAGACATCAACACCACAAAACCGACCTATTCAGATTAGAGCCATAAAGAAGAACAACTGAGACCATCTACCACAGCACTAACCACTAATCAGATAGAAGCCGATTAAGGGAAGATAGACATCAAACCACCACAAAAACCACTATCAGATTAGAGCCATAAAGAAGACTAGACATCTAACCATCCCTCGTACACCTATGTCTCTCTCTGTCTGTCTGTCTTTCTCTCTACCCTGGCCTCACCTTGCTTTACAGCAGTCCTTGCCGTTTGTATCAAGCGTCTCAGAATAGGTGTGCTGAACTAGGATCAGTTTTGCCTTCAATATAATAATGAACAATGTGCTATGGGCAGACAGGACCTGATCCTAGGGCAGTACTCCTGACCCATACATCCGGTCTGGCCTTAGAGCCGGTCTGGCCTTACAGCCGGTCTGGCCTTAGAGCCGGTCTGGCCTTAGAGCCGGTCTGGCCTTAGAGCCGGTCTGGCCTTAGAGCCGGTCTGGCCTTAGAGCCGGTCTGGCCTTACAGCCGGTCTGGCCTTAGAGCCGGTCTGGCCTTACAGCCGGTCTGGCCTTACAGCCGGTCTGGGTTGAAACTAGCCACAGTACATTCATATTATGTGTTTACTAGACCTGTATGACATAACATATTCTTTACAGTTGTATAGTATCATGGAAATGTCTCACAGTGAGAAAGATACCAGCTATTAAAATAGAGCGTAGATTTCATGATTATCTATACACACAAGTGTAAGCTACGCTATTTACAGTTCAACTTGTGGTTGATGGGGCCTTTTCAGACACAACTAGAGAGAGAGAGAGTAAAGGCTGATGGCTGTTGTCATGCTGAGGCGGTGGTGGTTGGGGGGGTCGGGGGTCCATTCTCCTCAATTGAAGCAGTCTCTCCGCTCGGTTAACCACCCCAGTCAGGTGTGAGGGATTGCCAGTGACCCAGGCTCCATAAACACTGCCTCACTTTATTAACATGAGAGGAGAGGAGAGAGAGAGAGAGGGATGGGGAGGGGGGAGAGGAGTGGAGTGGAGGAGGAGAGGAGGAAGAGTGGAGGAAAGGGGGAGAGATGTGGAGGAGAGGTGGAGGAGAAGGGAGGAGAAGAGTAGAGTGGTGTAGAGAGAGGGAGGAGGAGGAGAGGAGAGAGATGGGAGAGATGAGAGGGGGAGATAGGATAAAGATGAGACGGGGGAGAGAGTTGATGAGAGGGGAAGGGGGAGAGAGTTGAGATGGGGGTGGAGAGAGGATGGGCAGGGGAGAGAGTTGAGATGAGAGGGGAAGAGAGGAGGGTGAGGGGAGAGAGTTGAGATGGAGGGGGAGGGGCGAGAGAGGATGGGAGGGAGAGAGTTTGAGCTGAGAGGGGAGAGAGGAGGGGAGGGAGAGAGTTGAGAATTGGGAGGGGAGGGGAGAGAGAGGAGGGAGGGGGAGAGGAGTTGAATGAGAGGGGAGTGAGGAGGGGAGGGGAGGAGTTGAGATGGGAGGGGGAGGGGGGTAGGGGAGAGAGTTGAGATGGGAGGGGAGGGGGAGAGAGGAGGGGGAGGGGAGAGGTTGAGATGGAGGGAGGAGGGGAGGGGAGAGAGTTGAGATGGGAGGGGGAGAGAGGAGAAGAGGAAAGCAGAAGAGAAGAGCATGATGGATGTAAACAGGTGGGATGGGGGTGTGGTTAGAAGAACAAGGACCAAGACACTTACTGCCACTGTTGTCATGTGTCACCACACCTGGTCATCACACAGGAAGTCAGAGTGGAACACACCAATTGTCATCACACAGGAAGTCAGAGTGGAACACACCCACCTGGTCATCACACAGGAAGTCAGAGTGGAACACACCACACCTGGTCATCACACAGGAAGTCAGAGTGAACACACCACACCTGGTCATCACACAGGAAGTCAGAGTGGAACACACCACACCTTGTCATCACACAGGAAGTCAGAGTGGAACACACCACACCTGGTCATCACACAGGAAGTCAGAGTGGAACACACCACACCTTGTCATCACACAGGAAGTCAGAGTGGAACACGCCACACCTGGTCTCACACAGGAAGTCAGAGTGGAACACCGCCACACCTGGTCATCACACAGGAAAGTCAGAGTGGAAACGCCACACCTGGTCATCACACAGGAAGTCAGAGTGGAACACGCCACACCTGGTCATCACACAGGAAGTCAGAGTGGAACACGCCACACCTGGTCATCACACAGGAAGTCAGAGTGGAACACGCCACACCTGGTCATCACACAGGAAGTCAGAGTGGAACACGTCACACCTGGTCATCACACAGGAAGTCAGAGTGGAAACGTACACTGGTCATCACACAGGCAAGTCAGAGTGGCAACACGCCACACCTGGTCATCACACAGGAAGTCAGAGTGGAACACGTCACACCTGGTCATCACACACAGGAAGTCAAGAGTGGAACACACCACACCTGGTCATCCATAGGAAGTTAATCACCGCAGTGAAAAATGTCTCTGGAGTCAATAAACCAGTTTAGATAGTGTGGCCGTCAGTTAAGAG
>NW_019946908.1:0-8922 GCF_002910315.2 Salvelinus sp. IW2-2015 | reverse complement strand
TGTGTGTGTGTGTGTGTGTGTGTGTGTGTGTGTGTGTGTGTGTGTGTGTGTGTGTGTGTGTGTAGTTCAGAGCTGTTCTATTTGTTTAGTTGTGACATCTGCTATGTGTTGGACAGTGTGTAAATGTTGGGTTAATCACACTAATGCCTGTTAATAACAAGCATGTATAACAGGAACCGGTGCCTCTCTCTCATATCAATACTGCTGTTTGAGTAATATATCACTGGTATCTGTAGCTGTGTGGAAGAGCTGTTTTAAAGGGCTGTTTACCGTTGACCAGCACTGCTGTTGTCACACTAGACACTAGAGAGAGAGAGAGAGAGAGAGAGAGAGAGAGAGAGAGAGAGAGAGAGAGGCCTTGTCTTTAGGATTCAAATGGGACGACCACTACCCAGGGAATTCCCTGTCAGCTGACTCACGTCCTAAAACCCGCTGCGTTTTCTCTGTAGGTCAACAGTCCCAACTGTCAGTCCTGTTGTAGGAGAACTAGATTCCTGGGATGTTTCAGGACGGTAAAATGCTGTAATGAGGAAGTAGACGTGTGAATAGCCTGAGGCTGAGGTAACAGACACATCCCTCTCTGTCAGCCTCTTCATCTGTATGTTGAACTGATGAAGATAAGGGGGGGGTGGGGGCATATCAGGTGACTAGTGTCCTTCAATATTCTCA
Organism: Salvelinus sp. IW2-2015; assembly: GCF_002910315.2. NCBI lineage: Eukaryota > Metazoa > Chordata > Actinopteri > Salmoniformes > Salmonidae > Salvelinus > Salvelinus sp. IW2-2015. The sequence goes on along the minus strand of NW_019946908.1, from coordinate 8,253 downwards.
TAAAGGGTTGCCAGTCCTGGTCATTTTCCCACATCATCAGAGACGGTTGCCAGTCCTGTTCATGTTCTTGCATCATCTGTGTAGGTTGCCATACCTGTTCATTTTCCCGCCTCATCAGAGCGGGTTGCCAGACCTGTTAATTGTCCTGCATCATCAGTGTATGTTTCCAGGCGTTTTCCTTTTCCTGGCTCATCTGCTCCACGCCTGTCACCTGACACCACCTGCCAGTTAGTTCCTCTCTTTCTCTCAGGCTGTTCTGTGGTCTAACCTCATTGACAGGGCTGGTTGTCAAGCTGGTTGTAGGGTTTTTACCTGCCTGGCAGACCAACTAAGAGCGCGCATACCCTCCCAACCTCTGTCCCTTTTTTTCTCTCTTTCTCGCTCTCTCTCTTTCTCTCTCTCTCTCCTCTCTTTCTCCTTCTCTCCTCTCTCTCTCTCTCTCTTTCTCTCTCTCTCTCTCTCCTCTCTCTCTCTCTCTCTCTCCTCTCTCTCTCCTTCTCTCTCTTTCTCTCTCTCCTCTCTCTCTCTCCTTCTCTCTCTTTCTCTCTCTGCCCTTCCTTCCTCTCTCTCCCGCTCTCTATTTTCTTCCTTTCTCTCCCTCCTTCTCTCCCTCCATTGTCTCGTGCACCTGTCTGTTGTCACGTGAAGCAGAAAGAGGAGCTGCTGGGGTTGGGGATTGCCCTGATGTTTCCCTGGGGAGTGATTGGAGAGCTGTTCTCTCTCTCTGCCCTTCCTCTATCTCTGCCTCCCTCTCTTTATCTCTCACCCTCTCTCCCTCCCAGCTGTTTCAGCAGCATGCACAGCCAACGATAAAGATCTGTTGTTTATAGTGAAAACAGGGGAAGGGAGGACTGGGTTGGGAATACAGCGTTAGAGAGACCAATCTGGCTCGGTGATAGGAAAAGGTTGATCCTGGCGACACACCTTTCTGGTTTATCTGGTCGTTTTCAACAGCAGACTGATCCCAGACCACCTGAGCCGAGGGTTAACAGGGTCTTGTTTGGTCACCAAGCATTTACAGGGAAGTCAGGGCCTGTATTCACACAGTCTCACAGTAGGAATGGTGTTCTGGGATCAGTTTCAGTATTTTACATCATACTGATTTAGATTGTAAAGACAATGGGGGGGATCTGATCTTAGATCAGCTGTATGAGAAGGTTTTCAGCACTAGAAGTTCTGGGCCTCGACGGAACCCACTACAGGCTATGGCCTATTTATTGCCTTACCTCCTCACGCCATTTGCACACACTGTATATAGACTTTTCTATTGTGTTATTGACTGTATGTTTGTTTATGTGTAACTCTGTGTTGTGGTTTTGTGTCACACTGCTTTGCTTTATCTTGGCCAGGTTGCAGTTGTAAATGACAACTTGTTCTCAACTGGCCGACCTGGTTAAATAAAGGTGAAATACATAAAACAAGCTAATGAGAAGTCATTCTGACTGCAACATTCTAACAGGGTAATTTAACACATTTCATATATGATATCGCCAAGAAAATATATAATTTGGTTGTGTTTTTTGAAGGTCTTGGGTAATATTAGATTAACTTATTTTTAACACACGTGTGTGTGTGTTGTGTGTGTGTGTGTGTGTGTGTGTGTGTGGTGTGTGTGTGTGTGTGTGTGGTGTGGTGTGTGTGTGTGTGTGTGGTGTGTGTGTGTGTGTTGGTGTGTGTGTGTGTGTGTGTGTTGTGTGTGTGTGTGTGTGTGTGTGTTGTGTGTGTGTGTGGTGCGTGCGTGTGTTGTGTGTGTGGTGTTTCAGTACCTAGTATATTCTTTGCAGCTCCAGTCTTTTTGTCCTGGGGGTCGTTATTGCAGATGCTTCTAATCCTAAACACATCCTGAGGCTTTCAGCACAGACACACTACTTTGGGTAATAGGGCGAGGAACACACACACACACCACACACACACACACAGAGACGTTATGTTTTACAACAGCTCCTCCCTCTACAATGACTGGTTGATCAGATATGAACAGGGACCAAACCCAAAGCCCAGTCAAAGGTGGCTGAATGCAAACATTTTTCCAACTGCAAAGCCTTTTTGGAAATCAATGTCAAGGTTGGTGTTGTTAACCATCAACCTGAGACGGGATCACTCACTTGTTGTTTTTAACCTTCATGCTGAGACGGACTCACTCCTTGTGTTATCATACTCTGCAGAACGGACCTCACTTCATTGTGTTAACAGCACTCTGAGACGGACCTACTCACTTGTTTGTTCTAACATCACTACTGAGACGGACTCACTCACTGTTGTTAACATCACTCTGAGAGGACCCTCACTCTTGTTGTTATACATCATCTGAGAGCGGACCTCAACTCGCACTTGTTGTTAACAGCATCTCTTTGAGACGGACTCACTGCACTTGTTTGTTAACCTCACTCTGAGACGGACCTCACTCACTTCGTTGTTAGCAGCACTTCATGAGACGGACTCCTCACTTGTTGTTAACATCACTGCTTGAGCCCGGACCTCACTCATTGTGTTAACAGCATCCGAGACGGACCTCACTTCACTTGTTGTTAACAGACTCCGAGACGGACCTCACTCACTGTTGTTCCAGCATCCGAGACAGAACCTCACTTCACTTGTTGTTAACAGCACTTCCGAGACGGACTCACTCACTTGTTGTTAACATCATCTGAGGACGGACTCACTCACTTGTTGTTTAACAGCACTCGAGACGGACCTCACTCACTGTTTGTTAACATCAAGGCTGAGATGCGGAACCTCGATCACTTGTTGTTAAAGCAATCTGAGACGGACTTCACTCACTTGTTGTTTAACAGGGCACTCCGAGACGGACCTCACTCACTTGTTGTTACATCACTCTGAGACGGACCTCATCACTTTGTTGTTAACTAGCACTCCGAGACGGACCTCACTCACAGTTGTTGTTAAAGCACTCCGAGACGACCTGAACTCACTTTGTTGTTAACTAGCACTCCGAGACGGACCTCATCCTGTTGTTTAACAATCACTCTGTGAGACGGACCTCACTGCACTGTGTTGTTAACAGCACTCTGAGAACGGACCTCACATCACTGTTGTTAACAGCATCCGAGACGGACCTCACTCACGTTGTTGTTAACATCCCTCTGAGACGGCCCCTTACTCACTTGTTGTTAACAGCACTCCGAGACGGACCTCACTCATTGTTGTTAAAGCACTCCGAGACGGACCTACTCACTTTGTTGTTAAACAGACTCCGGAGCGACCCACGTCACTTGTTGTTACAGACTCCGAGACGGAACCTTCACTCACTTCGTTGTTACAGCACTCCGAGACGGACTCACTCACTTGTTGTTTAAAATCACTCTGAGACGACCTCAACTCACTTGTTGTTCACGATCACTCTGAAGACGGACCGTCTCACTCTTGTTTTTTTTAACATCACTTCCGAGACGGACTCACTCACTTGGTTGTTAACACTCATTCCCGAGACGGACCTCATCACTTGTTGTTAACCATCACTCTGAGACGGACCTCACTCACTTGTTGTTAACAGCACTCGAGAACGGACTCACTCACTTGTTGTTAACAGCACTCCAAGACGGACTCACTTTCCTTGTTCTGTTAAGATCACTTCGAGACGGAGCCTCACTCACTTGTTGTTAACACCTCTCCGAGACGGACCTCACTCACTTGTTGTTTATCATCCTCTGAGACGGACATCACTCCACTTGGTTTGTTAACATACTCTGAGACGGCCTACTATTGTTTGTTACATCAAACTCTGCACGGACCTCACTCACTTGTTGTTAACATCACTCCGAGACGGACCTCACTAATTGTTGTTAACATCACTTCTGAGACGGACTCACTCACATTGTTTTGTTAACATCACTATGAGACGGACTCACTGAGTCACTTGTTGTTAACATCAACTTCTGAGACGGACCTCACTCACTTTGTTGTTAACAGCACTCTGAGACGGACTCACTCACTTGTTGTTAACATCACTTCTGAGACGGACCTCACTCACGTTGTTGTTAAAAGCATCTGAAGACGGACCTCACTCACTTTGTTTGTTAACATCACTCTGAGACGACCTCACTCACTTGTTGTTAATCAGCAACTGCCGAGACGGACCTCACTCACTTGTGTTACAGCACTCCGAGACGGACCCTCACTCCTTTGTTTGTTTAACAGCACTCCGAGACGGACCTCAACTCACTTGTTGTTAAACACAACTCCGAGACGGACGCTCACCTGCACTTGTTGTTAAGCATCACTCTGGAGACGGACTCATCCCTTGTTTGTTACCGCAACTTCGAGACGGACTCTCACTCACTGTTGTTAACATGCACTCTGAGACGGACCTCACTCCACTTGTTGTTAACAGCACTCTGAAGAGGACCTCCTCACTCACTTGTTTGTTAACAGCACTCGAGACGGACCTTCACTCAACTTGTTTGTTAACATCACTCTTGAGAGGACTCACTCACTTGTTGTTAACAGCACTCGAGACGGACTCACTCACTTGTGTTAAACAGATCGAGACGGACTATCCTGTTGTTAACAGCACTCCGAGACGGACGTACTGCACTTGTTCGTTTACGAGCACGTCCGAACGGCCTACTCACTTGTTTGTTAACAGCATCCGAGACGACCTCACTCACTTGTTGTTAACATCACTGCTGAGACGGACCTCACTCACTTGTTTGTTAACATCATCTGAGACGGACCTCACTCACTTGTTGTAACATCACTCGAGACGGAACTACTCCACTTGTTTGTTAAACATCACTCCCGGACGACTCACACCTCAACTTGTTGTTTAAACAATCAGCTCTGAACGGACTCAGCTCACTTGTTTGTTAACAGCATCCGAGAACGCGACTCTCACTCACTTGTTGTTAACCTCACTCTGAGACGGACCTCACTCACTTGTTGTTAACAGCACTACGAGACGGACTCACTCACTTGTTGTTAACATCATCCGAGACGGATCTCACTCACTTGCTTTGTTTAACATACACTCCGAGACGGACTCATCACTTGTTGTTAACATCCACTCTGAGACGGACCTCACTCACCTTGTTGTTAACAGCACTCCGAGACGGACCTCACTCACTTGTTGTTAACAGCACTCCAAGAACGGACCATCACTCACTTTGGTTGGTTAACATCACTCCAGACGGACCTCCTCGACATTGTTGTTAACATCACTCGGACGACGGACTATCACTTGTTGTTAACAGCATCGAGACGGACTCATCATTGTTGTTAACGAGCACTCCAAGACGGACCTCACTTCACTTTTGTTGTTAACATCACTCCGAGACGACCTCACTCACTTGTTGTTAACAGCACTCTTGAGAGGACCCACTCACACTTTGTTGTTAACATCATTAGAGACGGATCACTCACTTGTTGTTAACAGCACTCGAGACAACGGACCTATCACTTGTTGTTAAAGCACTCCGAGACGGACCTGCACTCGACTTGTTTGTTACAGTAGCACTCCGAGACGGACCTCACTCACTTGTTGTTAACAGCACTCCGTAGAACGGACCTCACTCACTTGTTGTTAACAGCACTCCGAGAACGGACTCACTCACTTGTTGTTAACAGCACTCCGAGACGGAACTCACTAACTTGTTGTTAACATCATCTGAGACGGACCTCACTCACTTGGACTGTTTGCTAGATACCACGTACGCAACCACACACACACACACACAGCACACACAACACACACCACACACACACACAACACACACACACACACCACACACACATCACACACCCCACATATACACACATCACGACACAATCACATAACACCCGCACACACACACACACACACACACACACACACACACACACACACACACACATATATACACACACACACACACACACACACACACACACATATATCACCAACAGTGTTACCCTTCAATGCTTCCTTTAAAGCACATTTAAATGTCTGTTCTTGTCGGGCAGTTTTGTTTTGAAAGGGAGGGAGCCATGTAATCAGGCTTTCCATGCTTCCTTTAACAGGGATGTGTTTGTGTGTTTTTGTCCTAACAGTTTCTGCATAGTATACATCTGAAGCCATTCTTTGTGAAAGGAGGAAGTGGATATTGTCACCAGGCAGAGAGATTGGATTTGAATATCAGTTGGAGCAAGTACGATGTTCCTCAGTCTTAACGATATGGTAGGATAAAGACGATGTTCCTCCAGTCTTTAACGATATGGTAGGATAAAGACCATGGTTCCTTAGTCTTAAGATATGGTAGGATAAAGACCATGTTCCTCAGTTTAACGATATGCGTAGGATAAGACAGTGTTCTCAGTCTTAACAATTATGGTAGGATAAAGGCCATGTTTCCTCAGTCTTTAACGATATGGTAGGATAAAGACCATGTTAACTCAGTCTTAAGAATATGGTAGGATAAAGGCATGTTCCTCAGTCTTAACGATATGGTAGGATAAATGACCATGTTCTCAGTCTTAAAATATGGTAGGATAAAGGACCATGTTCCTCAGTCTTAACCAATATGGTAGGATAAAGGGCATGTTCCTCAGTCTTAACGATTGTTAGGATAAAAGACATGTTCCTCAGTCTTAAACGATATGGTGGGATAAAGGCATGGTTCCTCAGTTTAACAATATGGTAGGATAAGGAGACCATGTTCGCTCGTCTTAACAATTTGGTGATAAAGGCATGTTCCTCAGTCCTTAACGATATGGTAGGATTAAAGACCATGTTGCCTAGTCTTAACGAGATATGGTAGGATAAGGCCATGTTCTCAGTCTTAACGATATGGTAGGGATTAAAGACCATGTTCTTCAGTCTTAACGATATGGTAGGATAAAGGCCATGTTCCTCAGTCTTAACGATATGGTAGGATAAAGAAACCATGTTTCGCTGCAGTCTTAACAATATGGTAGGCTAAAGACGCATCGTTTCCTCAGTCTTACAATATGGTAGGATAAAGGCCATGTTCCTCAGTCTTCGATATGCTAGGATAAAGAACATGTTCCTCAGTCTTAACGATATGGTAGGATAAAGGCCATGTTCCTCAGTCTTAACAATATGGTAGGATAAACGGCCAATGTTCCTCAGTCTTAACGATATGGTAGGATAAAGACCATGTTCCTCTGAGAGTCTTAATGATATGGTAGGATAAGAGACCAATGTTTCTCATAATTAACGATATGGTAGGATAAAGACATGTTCCTCTTGAGAGTCTTAACGATATGGAGGATAAAGACCATGTTTTCCTTGCAGTGATTAAGATATGGTAGAATAAAGACCGTGTTCTCAGTCTTAACGATTGGTAGGATAAAGACCATGTCCTTAGTCTTACATATGGTAGGATACAGACCATGTTCTCAGTTCTTAAACGATATGGTAGGATAAAGGACATGTTCCTCATTTATTAACGATAATGGGTAGGATAAGACCATGTTCTCAGTATTAACGATATGGTAGGGATAACGACCATGTTCTGTAGTCTTAACGATATGGGTAGGATAAAGACGCATGTTCCCTCACGTATTTACGATATGGTAGGATATAAGACATGTTTCCCTTAGTCTTAACGATATGGTATGGATAAAAGACCTATGTTCCTCAGTCTTAACGATATGGTATGGATAGACCATGTTCTCAGTCTTAACGATATGGTGGATAAAAGACCGATGTTCCTTCAGTTTTTAAACGATATGGTAGGATAAGACCATGTTCACTCAGTCTTAACGATATGGTAGGATAAGGCATGTTCCTCGGTCTTAAACGATCTTGGTAGGATAAGACATGTTCTCAGTCTTAACGATATGGTAGGATAAAGGCCATGTTTCCTCAGTCTTAACGAAATGGTAGGAATAAAGGCCATGTTCTTCAGTCTTCAACGATATGGTAAGGATAAGACCATGTTTCTCAGTCTTAACGTATGATAGGTAAAGGCCATGTTCCTCAGTCTTAACCGATATGGTAGGATAATGAACATGTTCCTCAAGTCTTAACGATATGGTAGGTATAAAGACCATGTTCCTCAGTCTTAACGATATTGTAGGATAAAGACCATGTTCCTCTGAGAGGTCTTATAACGTATGCGTAGGAAATAAAGACATGTTTCCTTCAGTATTAACCGGCGTGGTAAAACCAGAAGTCAAACACGTGTCTCAAACACACACACACCACAACTCGGACACACACATATTTCTCCTTGGAACTTGAACATTCACCATGACCAGCAACCCTTCTCCTCTGTCTCTCAACATTCAATCTGC
>NW_019946907.1:71683-80213 GCF_002910315.2 Salvelinus sp. IW2-2015 | reverse complement strand
CAAGTCTTACCTTCTCATCATGGATTTGAAAATACTAACATGGTGAACACATCCCTCTAGACCTAACACTTGAAATACTTTTACATTTTGAGGTAGAAACAAGTTACACTTTTAAGAAAGAATTACTTCGACACACCCTTAGGTTCCAGAAGCTAACATGGTAATGTTCTGTTCTCGTTATAATTCAAGTAAGGAAACTTCAAACCTGGTCCCCATCTTGTGCTCTTTATTGTTGATCTGATAGCCATAGCTACTGCCTCCACACAAGCCACAGCCGATGCACCATGGTATCCACCACGAAGCGGAAACAACGCAGGATAGCTACTCCAAGATCCCCCTTCTTTCACCTGAACAAAAAACAAGACAACAACACACCCAACCAGACTTTGAAATTGACCAACCAGACTGGGAGTTACCAAACCAGACTTGGAGTGAAACCAACCACCTGGGGAGTGACCCAACAACTTTGTACTGACAACCAAGGGGAGTACCAACCAGACGGATGCGGGATACAAACATTCACTATAATTTATAAGCAAGTTTACTCAAACCTGTACCTGGTCTTCTGTGTCTACAAGTCCTCGTCCTCCCTCAGGTGGGTTTCTCACTGAGTTCCTGGACAGCTATCTCTACTCAGACAACTTGAAGGTGTTTGGACCCTTAGTGATGGGGATTGGCATCTTCCTCTTCATCTGCGCTAACGCTGTGCTTCACGAGAACAGAGACCAGAAGACCAAAGTCATCAACCTCAGAGATATCTACTCCACGGTCATCGACCTCCACAGCACACGGACCAAGGACTACTCGCCGATTAACGGACTAGTGAACTATGTGCAGTCCAGGGGCAGTGTGGACATAAATTCGGGTTCGTTCAATCCTGGCGAGATGCTAGAGCTTGGTCGCAGCCCTTGGCCCTCCACTACCGTGTCAAGCCACCAGGAGGMGTTAGGTAGCAGTGAGCAGCAGTATAGACGACCGTCAATGGCGGGCCGGCAGCGGAGCTGGTCCAGAGATCACCAGACGTTCCCGGAAAGTGTGTATAGCATCTACAGAGACCAGAAGCGCAGGTACAGTAGACCTACAAGTCTGTTGTTTTAAAATGTGTGATTTTGTCTGCATGTACAGTACCAGTCAAAATGTGACACACCTACTCATTCCAGAGTTTTTCTTTATTTTTTTTACTATTTTCTACATTGTAGAATAATAGTGAAGACATCAAAACTAGGTAATAACTCATATGGAATCATGTAGTAAACAAAAAAGTGTTAAACAAATTAAAAATGTATTTTATATTTGAGATTCTTCGAAGTAGCCACCCTTTGCCTTGACTACAGCTTTGCACACACTTGGCATTCTCTCAACCAGCTTCATGAGTTAGTCACCTGGAAGGCATTTCAATTAACAGGTGTGCCTTGTTAAAAGTTCATTTGTGGAATTTCTTTCCTTCTTAATGCATTTGAGCCAATCAGTTGTGTTGTGACAAGGTATGGGTGGTATACAGAAGATAGCTCTATCTGGTAAAATACAGAGTCCATTTTATGGCAAGAACAACTCAAATAAGCAAAGTGAAACGACTGTCAATCATTACTTTAAGACATGAAGGTCAGTCAATCCCGAAAATGTCAAGACCTTTGAAAGTGTCTTCAAGTGCAATGACAAAAACCATCAGCCGCTATGATGAAACTGGCTCTAATGAGGACCGCCACAGGAAAGGAAGACCCAGAGTTACCGCTGCTGCAGAGGATAAGTTCATTCGAGTTACCAGTCTCAGCTCAAATAAATGCTTCACAGAGTTCAAGTAACACACACATCTCAACATCAACTGTTCAGAGGAGACGGCGTAAATCAGGCCTTCGTGGTCAAATTGCTGCAAAGAAGCCACTACTATTTTATTTTATCTAACCTTTTATTTAACTAGGCAAGTCAGTTAAGAACACATTCTTATTTACAATGACGGCCTACCCCGGCCAAACCCAGGCGACGCTGGGGCCAATTGTGTGCCGCCCTATGGGACTCCCAATCACGACCGGTTGTGATACAGCCCAGGATTGAACCAGGCTCTGTAGTGATGTGATAGTACTGAAATGAGGTGCCTTAGACCGCTGCATCACTACTAAAGGACACCAATAAGAAGAAGAGACTGCTTGGGCCAAGAAACATGAGCAATGGACATTAGACTGGTGGAAATCTGTCCTTTGGTCGGATGAGTCTAAATTTGAGATTTTTGGTTCCAACCGCCGTGTCTTTGTGAGACGCAGAGTAGGTGAACGGATGACCTCCACATTTGTGGTTCCCACCGTGAAGCATAGAGGAGGAGGTGTGATGGTGTGGGGATCCTTTGCTGGTGACACTGTCAGTGATTTATTTAGAGTTCAAGGCACACTTTAACCAGCATGGCTACCACAGCATTCTGCAGCGATACGCCATCCCATCTGGTTTGAGCTTAGTGGGACTATCATTTGTTTTTCAACAGGATAATGACCCAACACATCTTCAGGCTGTGCTCAGAATATGTGGGAAGTCCTTCAAGGCTGTTNAGTCTGTTGTTTTAAAATGTGTGATTTTGTCTGCATGTACAGTACCAGTCAAAATGTGACACACCTACTCATTCCAGAGTTTTTCTTTATTTTTTACTATTTTCTACATTGTAGAATAATACTGAAGACATCAAAACTATGAAATAACACATATGGAATCATGTAGTAAACAAAAAAGTGTTAAACAAATTAAAAATGTATTTTATATTTGAGATTCTACGAAGTAGCCACCCTTTGCCTTGATGACAGCTTTGCACACACTTGGCATTCTCTCAACCAGCTTCATGAGTTAGTCAACTGGAATGAAATTCAATTAACAGACGTGCCTTGTTAAAAGTTAATTTGTGGAATTTCTTTCCTTGTTAATGCGTTTGAGCCAATCAGTTGTGTTGTGACAAGGTATGGGTGGTATACAGAAGATAGCCCTATTTGGTAAAATACAGAGTCCATTTTATGGCAAGAACAGCTCAAATAAACAAAGTGAAACAACTGTCAATCATTACTTTAAGACATGAAGGTCAGTCAATCCCGAAAATGTCAAGACCTTTTAAAGTTTCTTCAAGTGCAGTGACAAAATCCATCAGCCGCTATGATGAAACTGGCTCTCATGAGGAGCGCCACAGGAATGGAAGACCCAGACTTACCTCTGCTGCAGAGGATAAATTCATTAGAGTTGCCAGCGACAGAAATTGCAGCCCAAATATATGCTTCACAGAGTTCAAGTAACAGACACATCTCAACATCAACTGTTCAGAGGAGACTGTGTGTATCAGGCCTTCATGGTCGAATTGCTGCAAAGAATTGCTGCAAACGGCGGTTCCTACCGCCGTGTCTTTGTGAGATGCAGAGTAGGTGAATGGATGATCTCCGCATGTGTGGTTCCCACCGTGAAGCATGGAGGAGGAGGTGTGATGGTGTGGGGGTGCTTTGCTGGTGACACTGTCAGTGATTTATTTAGAGTACAAGGCACACTTAACCAGCATGGCTACCACAGCATTCTGCAGCGGTACGCCATCCCATCTGGTTTGCGCTTAGTGGGACTATCATTTGTTTTTCAACAGGATAATGACCCAACACATCTTCAGGCTGTGCTCAGAATATGTGGGAATCTTCAGGCGTTTGGAAAGCATTCCTCATGAAGCTGGTTGAGAGAATGCCAAGAGTATGCAAAGCTGTCATCGAGGCAAAGGGTGGCTACTTGGAAGAATCTAAAATCACTTTTTTTGTTCCTATGATTTCATATGTGTTACTCATAGTTTTGATGTCTTCACTATTTTCTACAATGTAGAAAATAGTAAATAAATAAAGAAAAAACCCTTGAATGTGTGTGTCCAAACCTTTGACTGGTTCTGTATATTTTTATAGCCTCGTTCGACCCATCCTGATTAGACAAGATCACATTCTTATAACTGGTGGTCTGGGCGGGCAGGTGTTTTTTTATGATAAAATGTGGAATATTAATGGTATATACGCAATTTTACAGTGGCATTCAGACCACTTGACTTTTTTCACATTTTGTTACATTACAAGCCTTTTTTCAATTGATTAAATACATGTTTTTCCCCATCAATCTACACACAATACCCCATAACTGACAAGCGAAAACAGGTTTTATCATTTTTATATAATAAATAAATAACGTATTTACTTAAGTTTTCAGACCCTTTGCTATGAGACTCGAAATTGAGCTCAGGTGCATCCTGTTTACATTGATCATCTTATGATGTTTCTACGAGTTGATTGGAGTCCACCTGTGGTAATTTCAATTGATTGGACATGATTTGGAAAGGTACACACGTCTATATAAGGTCCTACATTTGACAGTGCATGTCAGAGCAAACAAAGGTCGAATGTATTGTCCGTAGAGCTCCGAGACAGGATTGTGTCCGAGGTACAGATCTGGGGAAAGGTACCAAAAAATGTCTGCAGTTGAAGGTCTCCAAGAACACAGCGGCCTCCATCATTCTTATATGGAAGAAGTTTGGAACCACCAAGTCTCTTCCTAGAGCTGGCCGCGGCCAAACTGAGCAATCGGGGGAGAAGGGCCTTGGTCAGGGAGATTCTGTTCCTTAGATGTGTGGTAGATCAGATTCTGTGTCTCTAGATGTGTGTAGATCAGATTCTGTCCCTCTAGATATGTGTAGATCAGATTTCTGTTCCTCTAGATGTGTGTAGATCAGATTCTGTTCCTCACGATGTGTGTAGAGTTCAGATTCTGTCCCTCTACGATGTGTGTAGATCAGATTCTGTCCTCTAGATGTGTGTAGATGCAGATTTCCTGTTCTCTAGATGTGTGGTAGATCAGATTCCTGTTCCTCTAGATGTGTGTAGATCAGATTCTGTTCTCTAGATGTGTGCAGATCAGATTCTGTTCCCTAGATATGTGTAGATCAGATTCTGTTTTATAGATATGAGCATATCACATTCTTGCTCACATTCTTGCTCTCACATTGCATGATCCGGATGGTCGAACGAGGCTACATTGTATGTTGTTTTTGTATGCTGCAAAATGAATTGCCTCATGAAGACATAAACGTGTTCTAACCTATTCTAAACGAATGCTTGGTTCATGTTTTAATCAGGTGGACCAGGCGCCCTGAGGGGATAAAAAAGTTGTATTGAATTTACCTGAATTAAAGTTTTCTAATCTTATTTTGTCTAATCTAATCAGGTGTTCAGAGCAGACACCCTACCCCAGGCAGTGGGACTCAGAGCAGCCTCGTACGCCCAGACAGTGGGACTCAGAGCAGGCGACATACCACAGACAGTGGGACTCAGACCAGGCCTCGTACCCAGGCAGTGGACTCAGAGCAGGCCTCGTACCCCAGACAGCGGGACTCAGAGCAGGCCTCGTACCCCAGGCAGTGGGACTCAGAGCAGGCCTCGTACCCCAGGCAGCGGGACTCAGAGCAGGCCTCGTACCCCCAGGCAGTGGGAACTCAGAGCAGGCCTCGTACCCCAGAGCGGGACTCAGAGCAGGCCTCGTACCCCAGGCAGGCGGACTCAGAGCAGGCCTCGTACCCCAGCAGTGGGACTCAGAGCAGGCTCTCGTACCCCAGCGGGACTCAGAGCAGGCCTCGGTACTTCCAGACAGCGAGACTCAGAGCAGGTCTCGTACACCAGACAGCGGGACTCAGAGCAGGCCTCGTACCTCAGGCAGTGGGAGGGTGCAGCATCCATTGTCAGTTCTTCTTTTAACGCCTTCACCCTCCCGATCATCACACTTAACAACTGTGCAGTGGAGGAGGGGGGACAGGCCGAGAGAGAGGAGGAAGAGACCATAGATGTGAAGGATTTTAGTGGAAATGGGATTGAGCAAGAGCAAGTAGCAGGTTATAGTCAAAGTCTGGATACTACAGAGAAGGATTCTTCAAGGAGGACATCGATGAATCCCCAGGAATCCTATAGTCAAAGTCTGGATACTACAGAGAAGGATTCTTCAAGGAGGACATCGATGAATCCCCAGGAATCCTATAGTCAAAGTCTGGGTACTAAAGAGACGGAGTCTTCAAGGAGGACCTCGATGAATCCCCAGGAATCCTATAGTCAATGTCTGTGTACTAAAGAGACGGAGTCTTCAAGGAGGACCTCGATGAATCCCCGGGAATATGAGGGTGGTACCGTCATGACCCTAACCGAACCAGATGAGGCGCTACAAGTACAGACCCTCACCCCACAAGGCTACCAACTGTTCCCCCCATCTCCCGTTTTCAGGGCGATGACGGGGATGGGATCTCGCCTGTCACTCAACTCCCTCTCCAGCGCAGGGGGGGACCAGCCCCAGTCGGYGCGACGATGCAGCCTCACCGTGGCCGTCTGTCGTCAAGGCGACCGGGCTCGTCGGTACAGCTGTACGCGTCTGGAGCGTTCGAACAGTAAGGGATACATCAAACTGGAAACAGTGGACGGAGATTCCTTCGAGGCACCAGATGTAATGACTTCCTGTGTGCCTGACTCGAATCAGGAAGAAGAAGTAGTAGCAGAATCAGAAGCAGCTCAAGGAAAAAGAGAGAGGGTGAGAGTCACCCTTAGCTCTTCTTTAACAGAACTCTAGACAGATCTGTCTCAATCGTCATGTCAATCTCTTTAGACAGGGATCRAAACTGACCTATAGAGTCAAGGTACAGCCAGAAGGAACTCGGGAGAGGAGAGTTACATAACTCTTCACGACACATAAACTCTAGACAGATCTCTACACAGAACTCTAGAACTATCTCTTCGTGTCTCATCATTGTAGATGGATGTTATAGGCAGTAGAAGACAGGGATCAAAACTGACCTATAGAGTCAAGGTGCAGCCAGAAGGATGTCTGGAGATCAGAGACAGGGAGAAGGAGAGGGAGAGAGAGAGACGAGAGGGAGGGGAGAGAGAGGGAGGGGAGAGAAAAGGAGAGGGAGAGAGAGGGAGGGGAGAGAGAAGGAGATGGAGAGAGAAGGGAGAGAGACATGGTGCACCCAGAAGGAGATCAGGGAGACAGACGGGAAAGAAGAGGGAGAAAGAGAAGGTGTGATGGAAATAGCCCCCACTTCTTCAACAGAGTTGTAATGTTCAACACCAATTAGGGTCCCCTGGAGAACATGGACCGAAACTATGGTTCCTACAGAACTATAGACAGAACTCTGTCCGGTCATTTCTATGTAAGCGATAAACAACAATGGTCTGTACATTTCTCTGAAAAATATACCACGACGCAGAGAAGCAGTATATTATATATCTACTGTACCAGTCAAAAGTTTGGACACACCTACTCATTCCAGGGTTTTTAATAAATGCTTCACRGAGTTCAGGTAACAGACACATCTCAACATCAACTATTCAGAGGAGACTGCGTGAATCAGACCGTCATGGTTGAATTGTTTCAAAGAAACCACTACTAAAGGACACCAATAATAAGAAGAGACTTGCTTGGGCCAAGAAACACGAACAATGGACATTAGACCGGTGGAAATCTGTCCTTTTGGTCTGATGAGTGATTCCATATGTGTTATTTCATAGTTTTGATGTCTTCACTATTATTCTACAATGTAGAAATAAGGAAAAAAATAAAGAACAACCCTGGAATGAGTAGGTGTGTCCAAACTTTGGACTGGTACTGTATATAATACCCATTCATTTATGATTGAGGCATTTTCTGTAGCTGGGTCTATACAGGTCCATACAGGTGTATACAGGTCCATACAGGTGTATACATGAGAGCCCTTATCAGAAAGCCATGGGGAAACAGTGATGTTTCACTTTTCAGAATAAAAACACGAGAAAGACTCTTTAAAACCACAAAATAACTCCATATTCAGATCAAACTATTCAATTTTTTTGTAATGTAGCAACAGCAAATACTTTCAATAGAAAAAGACGTAGATACTATTTGTTTAAACAAACAAAAATGTTGTGTAGATTTGAATAGCACCTATTTGAAAGAAAAATGTTTTGTATAACTGGAGAGAAAATTAGAATAAATTATGATGTTCTGAAATCTTCTTCCTTTGCAAATAAAACTGTTCTACAAAATAAGTTTTATTTTAGATAGGTATTGTTATGAGGTTTTAATAGCTGTCAGAAATTCAGGTAGAATAGAGTTCAGATTTGATAAAAATTATGTTAACTGTTGGACCATGTTTAATTATGAATGAATAAAGTTATAATATATAATAGAATAGAATATAGTTGAGACATTACAATAAAAAATGTAGATCTTTGATGTTGTGTTATTGCTTTCCCTATAACAGCAGAAATATTAACGTTTACACACACTCTCTCTCTCTCTCTCTCAATTCAATTCAATTCAATTCAAGGGGCTTTATTGGCATGGGAAACATGTGTTAACATTGCCAAAGCAAGTGAGGTAGATATTATACAAAAGTGAAATAAACAATCAAAATTAACAGTAAACATTACACATACAGAAGTTTCAAAGCAATAAAGACATTACAAATGTCATATTATATATATACAGTGTTGTAGCAATGTATAAATGGTTAAAGCACACAAGTTAA
>NW_019946907.1:49210-71416 GCF_002910315.2 Salvelinus sp. IW2-2015 | reverse complement strand
AGTCGTCTGTCTGTCTGTCTGTCTTCTGTCGCTGTCTGTCTGTCTTCGTCTGTCGTCTGGCTGTCTGTCTGTCTGTCTGTCTCTCTCTCTCTCTCTCTTCTCCTTCTCTCTTCTCTCTCTCTGTCTCTCTTCTCTTCTCTGTCTTCTGTTCTCTCAGCACATATGTCATCCAGTCTATCATTGCCACCTAGTGTAAATACATGTGTATGCTTTCATGCAGACCTCAAGCCACCACTTTGTGGGAACTTTAACTAAGTTTGAACCCAAGGGAAGACTTTGTAGCGTTTGATTATTTGGTATCAAATGCACAGCGCAAATCAAAAAATGGTCAAACAGAAAACCGAGGAAAATAAACAACAATGACAAAATGTTTGGTGAAGAATTCCAAAAACCTAAAAAGAAAAGGAGAAGAAACCTGTCCAACCAAAAACACAAGACCCAGAAGACCTGTCACTGAATGTCGTAGTGCAGGTGTCCACATACTTTGTCATGTAGTGGGAAGAGAACAAAGTTTAAACCTTTTTAACTTTTAACCAGTCTTGAAATTACACCTCTTATTACAGTTGACTCCAAGATATGAATTTGCCACAATTGTTGTTTTTCAATATGTATTTTATTAAAACTGCCGAAAATAAATTAAATAGCCCACATCATCTTTGACAATGTGACTGAAAGGTGTGAAGTAGAAAACCATCTAAAGGTTAAGTCAAGCTCAAATCTAAAAGGTAAAACGTCACTTAAAAATCTTAAAAAGGTTAAAAGGTCAAGCTAACAACTAAAGTTAAAAGTCAAGCAAAATCTAAAGGGTTTTAAAAGTCAGCAAAAATCTAAAGGTTAAAAGGTCAAGTAAAATCTAAAGGTTATATCGGTCAGGCTTGTGTTGTCTTCAGAGGTACGACAAGCCACCTACTGTCGTGAAAAACACACACATGTACACATGACAGTTGCGGCCCTGACGTTCCAACACATGCATCACCATTGACAGGATCGCCTGGACACCCTACATGACAGGGATTGGGCCGGACACTCCACACATGACAGTGCCTGGACCACTCCACACTACAGATGGGCCTGAACCCACACATGACAGGTGGGCCTGACACTCCCACATGGAAAATTGGCCTGGACACTCCTTCACATACAGTTGGGCCTGGACACTCCACACATACAGGATTGGCCTGGACACCTCCAAACATTGACAGTTGGGCCTGACACTCCTCACATGACAGGTTGCCTGGACACTCCTCACATGACAGGTTGGCCTGGACACTCCTCACATGACAGGTGGCCTGACACTCCTCACATGACAGGTGGGCCTGGACACTCCCTCACATGACATGCCTGACACTCCTCACATGACAGGGCCTGACACTCCTCCACATGACTCTACTAATTGTACTCTATCTTCTCTAGTCTAACTCTATCGACCATTCTAACTCTATCCTGTTCTACTCTATTCTACTCACTCATTCTACTCTCTCTATCAAGTTAACTCGTATTCAATTCAGTTATCTTTTGAAATTCCACTCAGTCTACTCTTGACTGCCCTACTCGTTTCTGTTTACTCTTATTCTACTCTATTACACTCTATTGCACTCTGTTCGACTCTATTCTACTCTATACACTCTATTCTACTCTATTCTACTCTATTCTACTATATTCTACTCACTCTATTCTACTCTATTCTACTCTATCCTGTCCTACTCGATTCTACTCGTACTTCTGCACTACTCTTTCTACTCTATTCTATTATACTCTATTAATTTCGATTCTATTCGCTATATTCATACTCTATTCATTCTTACTCGTCTACTATATTCTACTCTATTCTACTATATTCTGCCTCTATTCTGTTCTACTCTATTCTACGATACTCTATATTTTCTATTCTATTCTGCTATTATTCTACTATATTCTACTATCCATTTCACTCTGTTATACTCTATTCTACTCTATCTACTCTACTCTATTCTACTCTATTCTACTCTGTCACTCTATCCGTTCTAATTTCTTCTACTCTACTCTTCTCTATTCCATTTTACTCTATTCTATTCTACTCTATCTTTCTATTCTTCTCTATTTCTACTATATCTGCTCATTCGTATACTACGCTACCACGATCTACTCTTACCATTCTACGACTCGATTCACTCTACCTCGCCTAACTATAACTCTTCTACTTCTTCATTCACTCTATTCACATATCGCCTATTCTTTAACTCATCTACTCTACCGTCACTCTATTCTATCTACTCCGCTCTACTCTATTCACTCTAATACACTCTAACACTCTATTCGACTCTATGTCAATATATTCGCTCATCTTTCTACTCTATTCTACTCATTCTGACATATTCTCCTAGTCTTCTACTCTACTCATTCTACGCTACTACACTCTATCTACTCTATCTACTCTATTCTAAAATCTGCTCTTTTAGCTTCTACTCATTCTTACTCTATTCACGATATTCTGCCTCATCGTCTACTCTAATCACTCTACTCTATTAACTCTTCTACTCTATTCTATTTCTATTCTCTCTATTCTTACTATATCGCTCTATTCTGTTCACTCTATTCTACTCTACTCTATTCTATCTATTCTGCTTCTATCTACTATTATTCTGCTCTATTCTGTTCTATCTCTATTCTACTCTATCTATCTCTATCCTGTCTACTCTATTCTACTCTATTCATTCTACTCTGCTCTACTCTATTCTACCATCACTCTATTCTTCTCAGTTATTACTTGGAAATATTCCACTCGTCTACTCTTGACTGGACTCAAGACTCTTAACTCTCTTTAACGTCTCAATTAAAGCCCCAAAACAGTCTCGTATTCAAGAGTCTGAAACTATTCAGCAGATACGTTGATGAAATCATAGAGATAAAGCCATTATCAGTTTTGTATTAATAGCTCAGAAATATTGTAAATATAGACATGACATGATCAAACAGTTTCCAGGTTTGTTGAGGCAGGTTTACGTGCCACCTTAATGGAATATTGCTGTCTGTTTGTGGTGTGTGTGTTGTGTGGGTGGTGGGTGTGAGTGGTGTGTTTGGTGGTTGTGTGTGTGTGTGTGTGTTGTGGTTGTTGGGTCTGTGTGTTTGTGTGAATTGTAAGCTTGTGTGTGTGGTGTGTGTGTTGCCGTGTGTCGTACGCGTGTGTATGTGGTGTGTGTTGCTCTAACCTCAACTCACGGTTCGCTAGTTCCAGTGTGGACCTATACAGTATACAGTGATCAGTGGTACCTATACAGTATACAGTGACCAGTGTGTAACCTATACAGTATACAGTATCCTTTACCTAACAGTATACAATGACCAGTTACCTGAACAGTATACAGACAGTGAACCTATACAGTATACAGTGATCATGGTTACCATACAGTAACAGGACCAGGGTACCCTATTACAGTATACAAGTATCATGGTACCATACAGTATACAGTGATCAGTTAACCTATACAGTATTTTGTAGACATGACCAAGTGTCTACCTATACAGTATACAAGTGATCAGGTACCTGAGGACAGTAACAGTATCAGTGTGTACCTATACAGTTTATCACAGTGACCAGGTACCTATACAGTATACAGTGACCCAGCTGGTTTTGTACCTATAACATATACAGGACCAGGTCTATACATATACAGTGACCAGTGTGTACCTACATATACAGTTAGTGTTGCTACCTAACAGTATTTTACAGTGATCAGTGTTACATATACAGGTATACAAGTATCAGGTGTACCTATACAGTTATACCAGTGATCAGGGTACCTAGACCAGTATACACGGGATCCAGTGTTACCTATACAGTATACCAGTGCATCATGACTTACCTGATAACATAGTACAGTGATCCGTGTGTAACCGATACGAGTATTAACAGGACCAGTGTGCACTATTATCAGTATACAGTGATCCGTGTTACCATACAGTTTAGTACAGTGATCAGTGGTACCTATAAGATACAGTGACCAGTGTGTACCTAACAGTATACCATATCAGTGTGTACCTTATACATAGACATGATCAGTTGTACCTATACAGTATACATGACCAGTGCGACCTATACAGTTATACAGTGATCAGTGTGTGTACCTATACAGTATTACAGTGATCAGTTGTACCTATACAGTAACAGTATCAGTTGTGTACCTAGACATATACAGATGACCAGTGGTGTTACCTAACAGTATACAGGATCAGGTGACCTATAAACAGGAACAGTACTGTGTGTACGCTATACAGTAAGTACAGTGATCAGTGTGTACCTATACAGTATACAGTGATCAGTGTGTACCTATACAGTATACAGTGATCAGTGTGTACCTATACAGTATACAGTGATCATTCACGTGTTATCGCTGTGTCATAACACAATATATATACATCACATCAGTCATTAATGAACGACCACTACCTTTATATATAGTTACAGCTCTAGGATCACTCTTACCCCCCCCTGATCTTAGATCAGTTACAGTCATCACTACTCCCAAAATATAACCCTGACTGTCCATCTATCCCAGAATCCCTAGCTGAGCTGCGTCTCTGACGGTCTAGTCTGCCGGTGAAGAGACACTCTGATGCTGTAGCAGGATCACAATCAAGAAGAAACTACCGCAACTTAACTACATCACGGATATTTTGTTCACGCAGTACCGGACGGACAGAGACGGCACTACACCGGTAATGACATTACTATAAACATTTTACCGGATACTTTTTCTACTCTGTTGATGTCAAACCGATTGGAAGGAATATTATCTGTTATTTTGTGAATATTTGTGTTGGGTCTTTTTTTTTTGCGTGTCAAGAAGACGAGTGTTTCCTGAATTCTCCTTGACCACATCACCCGAAGTCAGAATGACAGCAAACTGGCATAAAAATTGTTTTCTGTTTTGTAAAGCCAGTCATGCGGCATAGCCAAAACGAAATGGTATATGTTTATTACGTGTTTGGTATAACCTTTCTGGCGCGCTATATTGTAAAAAATTTGCAACTTAGCAGTGTGCGCAACATTGTAAGGGTTGCTTCGCTAATTGATCTTGCAGTCTGTAGAATTTCATTTACGACATTGCTATGCTTCTTCGGCGTATGTTTACTTTACGGAAAGCATTTGTCAAACCGTGAAGCCTGATACTTCATCAAATCATCTTCCCGGCAAAAAAACATGTTTAGGTAGGAGAGGGTAGTATATTGTTTTGGGGCAAGGTTATTCGTCATGGATGTCAACTACCTATTATGTCGAATAAACTACTGCCATAGAGATCCTATTAAATTACTAGAGCGGTTATGTCGGTAACCAGTTTATAATAGCAATAAGGCACCTCAGGGGTTTGTGGTATATGGCCAATATATCACGGCTAAGTGCTGTATCCAGGCACTCCGCATTGCGTCGTGCMMAAGAACAGCCCTTAGCTGTGCTATATTGGCCATATACCACACCCCCACTCGGACCTTATTGCTMAAGTATACCATATGGTTGGAAAGACAACAGATACATATGTATCAGATGACTGAAGTGAACGACAGACCCTAACATCTACACAGTACTATCTCTCTGGTACAGCAAGGTAGTCAGACCGTTATACTCATCCTATATTACACTGAAGTGAACGACAGACCCTAACATGTACACAGTACTATCTCTCTGGTACAGCAAGGTAGTCAGACATTACCGTTATACTCATCCTATATTACACTGAAGTGAACGACAAACCCTACTCTGATGTAACATCTACACAGTACTATCTCTCTGGTACAGCAAGGTAGTCAGACATTACCGTGACTGGAGTTGGAGAACCTAGGTATAACACAGTAATATATATATATATATATATACTCATCCTATATTACGCTGAAGTGAAGAAGACCCCAAGGATACCATTATTATCTCTCTGTTACAGTCAGACATTACATATACACTACCGTTCAAATGTTAGGGGTCCTTGTTTTGAAAGAAAAGCATTTTTTTTGGTCCATTAAAATAACATGAAATTGATCAGAAATACAGTGTAGACATTGTTAATGTTGTAAATGACTATTGTAGCTGGAAACAGGTGATTTTTTATATGGAATATCTTACCATAAGGTACAGAGGGCCCATTTATCAAGCAACATCACTCTGTGTTCAATGGCAACGTTGTGTAGCTTAATCAAGTTGATCATTTTTAACAAGGCTAATTGATCATTAGAAAATCCTTTTGCAATTATGTTAGGACAGTTGAAACCTGGTTGTCCTGATTAAAGAAGCAATAAAACTGGCCTTCTGTAGCTAGTTGAGTATCTGGAGCATCGCATTTGTGTGTTTCGATTACAGGCTCAAAATGGCCAGAAACAAAGTCTTTCTTCTGAAACTCGTCAGTCTACTCTTTGTTCTGAGAAATGAAAGGCTATTCCATGCGACTTTAGCAGAGTTGCAAGAAAAAAGCCATTTCTCAGACTGTCCAATAAAAATACAAGATTAAGACGGGCAACAAGAACACAGACAGTGGACAGAGGACCTGCCTAGAAGGCCAGCATCGGAGTGCCCTCTCGCTGTTTGAACGTTGAAGTGAGTGGTCTTATACGCTGGTTGAGTGGCCTTATACAGCTGGTTGGAGTTGGCTTATACAGCTGGTTGAGTGGCTTATACAGCTGGTTGAGTGGCCTTATACGCTGTTGAGTGGCCTTATACAGCTGGTTGAGTGGCTTATACAGGCTTGGTTGAGTGCCTTATACACGCTGGTTGATGTGCATTATACAGCTTTGGGGTTGAGTGGGGCCTTATACAGCTGGTTGAGTGCTTATACAGCTGGGTTGAGTGGCCTTATCAGCTGGTTGAGTGCCCTTATATCCGCTGGTTGAGTGGCCTTATACAGCTGGTTGAGTGGCCTTATACAGCTGGTTGGTGGCCTTATACAGCTGGTTGAGTGGCTTATAACAGCTGGTTGAGTGGCCTTATACAGCTCGTTGAGTGGCCTTATACAGCTCGTTGAGTGGCCTTATACAGCTGGTTGAGTGGCCTTATCAGCTGGTTGAGTGGCCTTCTACAGCTGGTTTGAGTGGCCTATATACAGCTGGTGAGTGGACCTTATACAGCTGGTTGAGTGGGCCTTATACAGCTCGTTGAGTGGCCCTCTACAGCTGGCTTGAGTGGCCTTATACAGCTGGTTGAGTGGCCTTATACAGCTGGTTGAGTGGCCTTTATACAGCTCGTTGAGTGCCTTAACAGCTGGTTGAGGGCCTTCTTACAGCTGGTTGAGTGGCCTTATACAGCTGTGTTGAGTGGCCTTATACAGCTGGTTGAGTGGCTTATACAGCTGGTTGGTGCTATACGCGGTTGAGTGCTATACAGCTGGTTGAGTGGCTTATACAGCTGTTGAGGGCCTATACCTCGTTGAGGGCCTTATACAGCTGGTTGAGTGGTGCCTTATACAGCTGGTTGAGTGGCCTTAATACAGCTGGTTGATGGCCTATACAGCTGGTTGAGTGGCCTTATACAGCGGTTGAGTGGCCTTAATAACAGCTGGTTGAGTGGCCTTATACAGCTGGTTGATGGCCTTTATACAGCTGTTGAGTGGCCTTATACAGCTGTTAGTGCCTATACAGCTGGTTGAGTGGCCTTAATACAGCTCATTGAGGGCGGTCTTAGTGCCAGCATCGGTTTGTAGTGGTAAATAGGCGGCTTACGAATAATATAGATGAAAACTCTCTTGGTAGATAGTGTGGTCTTCGCTTATTCATGCGGTACCTACCTCAGGCGAGCAATACCTCGAGACTTCTTTAATTGTAGACATCGCGCATCAGCTGTTATTGACACCCCCTCCCCTTCGCCTTACCAGACGGAGCTGCTCTGTCCCGCCAGCTCTATAGTATCCGTGTCGTCGTTCAGCCACGTCTCAGTGAAACATAAGATATTACAGTTTTTAATGTCCCGTTGGTAGGAAAGTCCAGTTTTGTCCCCAGCGATTTCACGTTGGCCAATTGAACGGATGGTAAAGGCGGTTTACTCAATCACCGACAAAATTCTCWCAAGGCACCCAGACCTCCGCCCCCTTGTAATTTCGTCTTTTCTTCAACGCTGATGACAGGGCTTTGGGCCTTGTCTTGACAAAGCAGTATATCCTTTGCTTCGGACTCATTAAGGAAAATATCTTTGTCCAGTTAGAGGTGAGTAATCTCTGTTCTGATGTCCAGAAGCTCTTTTCAGTCATAAGAGACGGTAGCAGCAACATTATGTACAAAAAGAAGTTACAAACAATGTGAAAAAAACTAACTGTCACGCCCTGACCTTAGTTATCTTTGTTTTCTTTATTATTTTGGTCAGGTCAGGGTGTGACGAGGGTGGTATGTTGGTGTTTTTGTCTGGTCTAGGGTTTTTGTATGTCTAGGTTGTGTGTTTTAGTCTAGGAATACGTAGGTCTATGGTGGCCTAGATTGGTTCCCAATCAGAGGCAGCTGTTTCTGATTGTCTCTGATTGGGGATCCTATTTAGCTTGCCATTTTCCAGTTTGGTTTGTGGGTTATTGTCTATGTTGATGTTCAATGTCTGCACTCCGTGTTTATAGTGTTTCACGTTCGTTTGTTATTTTGTATAGTTTGTTAGTGTTCTTCGTGTTCAGTCGTCTTATATTAAAAATATGTATTTACATCACGCTGCGCGCTGGTCTCCTGACTACGCCGACCGGAAAACTAACAAAATAGCACAGTTGGATAGGGGCCCGTAAAACGGCAGCCCTCCCCTCAGGCGCCATTATTTGGTTTAAACCATTTTACTTAAACCTTAAATATGCTATTTATTTATGCAATTCATCCTTTACAATTGTACCATCTGTACTCTATTCAATCTAGTAATCCACCTGTACTCTGTTCAATCTAGGAATCCATCTGTACTCCTATTCAATTCTTACGTAATCAATCTGTATCTGTTCAAAATTTAAGTTATTCGATTCTCGTAACGCTGATGTTCAACCTGTCTAGGATCCCATCTGTACTTCTATTCAATGATCTATTAATTCCACCTACATTCTATTCAATCTAGAAATCCATTCTTGTACTCTATTCAATCTGAGGTAACTCTATCTGTTATCTCTATTCACATCTACGTATACTAGTAATCCACTGTACTCTATTCATCATTAATCTGTGCTCTGTATAATCAACCGTGTGACTCTATTCAATCTAGTAATCCATCTGTACTCTATTCCAATCTTAGTAATCCATCTGTACTCTATTCAATCTAGTAATCCATCTGTACCCTTCATCTAGTAATCCATCTGTACTCTATTCAATCTAGTAATCCATCTGTACTTCTCATTCAATCTAGGAATCCCTCGTACTCTATTCAATCTAGTAATCCATCTGTACTCTATTCAATCTAGTAATCCATCTGTACTCTATCAATCTAGTAATCCATCTGTACTCTATTCAATCTAGTAATCCATCTGTACTCTATTCAATCTAAGTAATCCATCTGTACTCCTATTCAATCTTAAATATGTCATCTGTACATCTGTTTCAATCTTAAAGTCAATCCATCTTACTCTATTCATCTAGTAATCCATTCTGTACTCTATTCAATCTAGTAATCCATCTGTCACCACAATTTAGAATTGTCCAACCTTTGTACTCTATTCTAATCTAGTTAAATCCATTCATGTTATCTCTATTCACTTCTAGTAATCCAGCCTGCTGACCTCTTCACATCTAGTAACTCCCACCGAGTAGCGTCTAATTCAATCTAGGAGTAATCCTAATATCTGTACTTCTTCAATTCTAGTAATTCCATCTGACTCTATCAGGACAGTAAATGCCACCTGGTACTCTCAAGTCTAAGTTTAATCCATCTGTATTCTATTCTAATTCATCAGTGAATCCAGTCTTACTCTTCAATCTAGTATCCAGTCTGTTATATGTTCAATCTATGTAATCCACGCTTGTTTACTCTATTCAAATTCTAGTAACACATCTGTGACTCTATTCAAGATAGGAACAGTGCTGTCTATCAATCTGAGTCGAATTCCATCTGAATTCAATCTTTAGGTAATCATTCTGTATCTTCAATTCTATTATATTCGCACTGATATTCTAAGCTAGAAACTCCATTCGGCTGGTACTGCTTCAAGTCTCTTAGTTAGATCGCATCTTCATTCTATCCAATCTAGTAAACACATTATGTACGTCTTCAGGATGCTTAGTGGTAATCCATCTGATATATTTCAAATCTAGCATTAGTCCACCTGTACTCTTATTCAATCTAGTAATTTAATCGCATCTGGTACTCTATTCAAATTATCAGGACCATCTACTCTATGTCCAATCTAAGTCAATCCATCTGTTATCTTCAATCTATAATCCAACTGTATCTTCAATCTAGTAATTCCACTTGTACTCTTATTCAAGTCTAGTAAATCCATGCTGTACTCTATATTCAATTAGATATCCATCTTACTCTATTAGAATGTCCAATATGGGGGTCTTCGATGTCGACGTTGCAGTGTTATCAAAGATTTGTTTAATGCTACGCAGTACAGTAACTACTACTCTAACTATACTACTAACATAGCGTGACTTACTACTACATACTACTAAGACTCTTATCTACCTAACTACACTACTTACTACTTACTAACTCTGTACTACTACTCTACTATGCACTTACTTACTACTACTACTACTGCTACTACGTACTACTCTACTACTGGCTACTTACTACTTGAACTTGCTACAACTATACTGCACTACTACTACTTCTACTCTCTGACTTACTCACCTACTAGGAACTATACTACCTGATAGTATGATAACTAGCAGTGCATTTGAATCTATTTAGATCCCTGATCTTTTTCCCACTAATCTTTGTTTATACGTTACGGCTTTCTTTTCTCCCCTAAAATGATTAAAAGTTCGTTTTCTCTCTTATTCTACTGTCGTTATTAACACACAACTATACCCCTAAATGAACAAAGGCAGAAAACTCGAGTTTTAGAAAAAGTTTACTATTAGCCGACAAAGAACTCGACCTGTCGTTGCTCGTTGGCGCTTGTCTGCTTACGGTCTGTTCGATTCGGCGTTGGAAGTCGGGTGAACCTTTGCGCCCACCTGAGTCTGAGTCTGAAGCGCTCTGAGAGCAGGTTTTCATAATTAGATCCTGCTTGATTGCTCCTCATCTTTCCCTCAATCTCGGACTATCTCCCTTAAGTCCCTGGGCACTGAAAGAAACATCCCCACGCATGATGCGGCCACCACCTAGTGCCTTCACATGTAGAAGAGTATGGTGCCAGGTTCCTCCAGATGTACGCTGGCCACTACGATTCAGTCTCGCAACAAAGAGATTCAATTCTTTGGTTAGTCGTCACCAGAGAATCTTGTCTCTACTCATGGTCTGTATCTTAATAGTGCTTTTGGCAAAGTCCCAAGCGGGCTGTACATTGTGCCTTTTACCTGAAGAAATGTGGCTTTTTTCCATCGTGGCCACTCTACCAGTGAAGGCCTGATTGGTGCGAGTGACTGAAAGAGATGGGTTGCCTTCTCTGGAAGGTTAGGTCCCGATCTCAACAAGCGGCAACTCTTGAGCGTCATGTCAGCAGTGAACCATTGGCGTTTCTTCCTCCCTGACCAAAGCTCGGCCCACGCTCTCCGAGCTTTGCTCCGGTTAGTCCGGGCGCAGACTCTTAGAGAGAACTGGTGGTATCCAATACTGTCATTCCATAAGAGATATGATGGAGGCCAGCTGGCTATTGGGACCTTCAAGTTGCGAGTGCCAGAAAAATGTTTGTGATTACCCTCCCCAGATCTGTGCTTGACCACAATCCTGTCTCTAAGCTCTGGATGGAGCAGATTCCTTCGACCATCTCATCGGCTTGGTTTTTTGCTCTGACATGCACTCGTCAACTTGGTGGACTTAATAGACAGGTTGTGTGCCTTTGCAATGAAGGCTCCAGTCAATCTGAATTTACCACAACCGTGTGGACTCAATCATAGTTGTAAGAAACCATCAAGGAATAATGATCTAATGGAAACGTATTTTAATTTATAAGTATTACTATGTTATTATCTATTTGTACAGCTTTGTGACTTATAACTGACATTGTTTGTGACGGCGGTCAGTAACTAAGCATAGTTACGGTAAAGTACATAATACTTGTTGGATTCGCGATGCTTGACAAATAACATTTGGGATTGATTGAGTTAGTACTGTGATAGTGGCTCGAGCTCAATCCCCACTGCTACTGCACTGGTTAGGATATGTGGGTGTAAGAAATTCCTCTCCTAAACACAC
Organism: Salvelinus sp. IW2-2015; assembly: GCF_002910315.2. Lineage (NCBI taxonomy): Eukaryota > Metazoa > Chordata > Actinopteri > Salmoniformes > Salmonidae > Salvelinus > Salvelinus sp. IW2-2015. The sequence continues at coordinate 59,145 of NW_019946907.1, read as the reverse complement.
AAAACCTCTCTCTCTCTCTCTCTCTCTCTCTCTCTCTCTCTCTCTCTCTCTCTCTCTCTCCTCTCTCTCATGTCCCTTTCTTCTCTGCTTTCTCTCGTCTCTCTATCTTCTCTCTGCTCCATATTACCTCCCACCTCCCTCCCACCCTCTCCATCTTCATCCATCATCCTCTGCTCCTAACTCTCCTCTCTTCATACTCTCTCTCTTCCCCTCTCTCTGTCCATTTCCCTACTCTTCTCTCTCTCTCTTCTTCATTCCAGTGTGAATGCCCATGATCGACTGAATCAGGAGCCGGAACTTGAGCCCAAGCAAGCAGGAAGGGAGAAAGGAGGGATAGGCAGTGTTGAACACTCCACCGCCGCTGGACACAGTACACCAGCCACAGAAATAAAGCCAGGGTGCAGCCTTCAACCGTGCATGTTATTTCCAGAACCCAGTACCTTTGACTTCTTGGGTTCAACACTTTGTCAGCCATATATACAGTGGGTATCCTACACTTTGAAAGTTGTGAGCTTCCACCGCAGGACTTGAGAGAGGACCAGCTCCACTGACTTCACTATACCAGACCACACCAGGGGGAAGCAGGTACCCAGCCATCACATCCTTCATTACTCCAGACCATCACCAGGGGGAGTAAGGTACCCAGCATCACGGCTTTCATTATCTCCAGACCACCACCTAGGGGGGAGATTAGAGGACCCGAGCTGCACGGCCTCATTACTACGAGACCCACCACCAGGGAGGAGTCTAACGTACCCAGCGGTCGAGCGCTTCATTACTCCAGACCACCACCAGGGGAGTTAGGTACCCAGCGTCACGGCTTCATTACTCCAGACCCACCCAGGAGGAGAGAGGGACCAGCGTCACGGCTTCCAGTTACTCCAGACCACCACCAGGAGGGAGTTAGAGCACATCATTACTTGCCATTTTGGGTCCCAAGGTTTTATATGACCAATCATATCGAGTGTTCCAATGACAAATTGACGCGAGCCACCCCGTCCCTGGTGACTTCAGCAAAGATGGCTGACTAAACATTACGGGGAAGCAATGTATGCAGTTAATAACGTCATAACGAGCTCAAACAAAGACCATGTACAATTGAGAGGAAATATGTTAGTTAATTTAGAGACAAGAATAATTGTGGATATTTTTTGGTCATAAAGTTAATTTTCAAAAATCGCTATTAGCAAGTTTTTTTTCAGCCATATCCAATACCAGGTGTATCAAAACTATTCATTATAAACTCAGGTTTCGAAACCCTCAACTTCTAACCAAAGTCCCAGCATGCTATCGACTGTTCCCAAATGTAATTAATTGGGATTGGGGCCGATTGTGGCTATAACACTTTATCAATTGGAATCTTTAACGTGAAAGGGGAAAAGGTATATTATTCGTTTTTCACACGTAGCAGGATGTGAATTCTGCAAACAATTTTGATAAGGATGGCTATTAGCTAAACAATAGACTATTCAACCTTTACTAAGAATTGTCTCTTAAGCCAAGCTACAGTTGAAGTCGGAGGTTTACATACACCTTAGCACAAACACATTTAAACTCAGTTTTTCACAATTCCTGACATTTTATCCTAGTAAAATTCCCTGTCTTAGGTCAGTTAGGATAACCACTTTATTTATAAGACTTGAAATGTCAGAATAATAGTAGAGAGAATTATTTATGTGGTCACGGCCGTTTAAAGGAGTGGACCAAAGGCCAGACGTTTTGAGTCGTACTATACTTGTTTAATATAAGAATTCGCCACCAAAAATATAAAACATCAACGAACACGTGAAGGCCAACGAGTGCCTGGGAAAACGGCAACCTAAATAGGCTCCCCAATCAGAGACAACGAATAAGACAGCTGTCTCTGATTGGGAACCCATCCAGGCCACCATAATACCTACAACCCCGTAGACAATACAAATCCCCATAGATAACAAAAACCCTAGACAAGCAAAAAACTAAACAAAAACCACCCTTGTCACACCCTGACCTGCACCAAATAATTAAAGATATAACTAAAGCAGGGCGTGAATATTCAGCTTTTATTTCTTTCATCACATTCCCAGTGGGTCAGAAGTTTCTCCATACACTCAATTCGTATTTGGTAGCATTGCCTTTAAATTGTTTAACTTGGGTCAAATGTTTTGGGTAGACTTCCACGCAAGCTTCCCACATAAGTGTGGGGACTTTGGCCCATTCCTCCTGACAGAGCTGGTGTAACTGGTCAGGTTTGTAGGCCTCCTGCTCGCACACACTTTTTTCAGTTCTGCCCACAAATTTTCTATAGGAATTGAGGTCAGGGCTTTGTGATGGCTACTCCAGTACCTGACTTTGTTGTCCTTAAAGAGCATATATGAAGTTAAGAAGCCAAAAATGCCGCTAAACTATATTTGGCACAATGTTTCATGCTGTTCTGAGGGACGAAGCCGACACAGGGATTCTTTAGGTAATAGCCCAAGTACTGTAGCCGGACATTACGGTTGTACAGCGCCATATTTTCCGTTCCATCCTAACAGAAAACCCAGAGGGTTTTTAGTTTTTCAATGAATTAGAAACACCATCATATTAATCCAATATGTAAGACTAGAGCAGTACAGTCAAAATTGTTGACACTTCTACTATTCAAGGATTTTTCTTCATATTTTCACTATTTCTACATTGTAGAATAATAGTGAAGAGCATCCACAAGCTATGAAATAACACTATGGAATCAGTTAAGTAACAAATTCCTATTTACAAGGGCAGCCTACTCCTTCCTCCCAACGGGATTTTGAACCCGGTGTCCCGCGTGCCCCGCATTCTGGTAGTACAGACATGGCCTGCGCTCTCCCTTATGTAAGGAATTAGGCACTTTCCCATGTTAACTACAGTATGTATTGTAGAACTCACATGTAGCCTAATAAACAAATAAACACATTTCGTTAGTAAATAATAATAAAAAAATTGGTCTTTCAAAATGCAGATGTTGATTTAGTTATGATCCATAACGATATTACTATGGGAATAAATATCACTGATTACATATTAATATTGGAACAAAGTTTTGTATTCTTATTAAGGCAAACAATGTAGATCGTCCAATTCCTGTATGCCTACTCCCGACCGTCAACGCTTCGTACTAGTTCCTGTAGCCCTTGTACACCGACCGTCACGCGTGTACAGTCCTGTAGCCCTACTCCAGACCGTCACTATGTGACAGTCCTGTAGCCCTTACTCCGACCGTCACTTATTGACAGTCCTGTAGCCTTATGCATCACGCGACGCACCGTACTGGTTGTACAGGTCCTGCGTGACTACTCGCCGGCACGTCACGTTTACAGGTCCTGAGGCCTATACTCATCCGACCGTCACGTTGATCACAGCGCTCCATAATTTTCCATCCCGAGCCTAACGGACAACCCATGAGGGTTACACGTTGTCATTTTCTCTGATAGAACACCATACATAGTAATCAAATATTTAAGATACTTACAAGCATCAATTTTAAGAAGATTCAAAATCTAATACCACATATACCAGACCTATCATGGATTATTACAATAAACTTATACTGGTAATAGTCGACATGATTCTCTCCGTACATTGCACATACGGCTAATTTATCTATCAATTGCTTCTCAAAGAGTGCCCAATGTGTGTCAAAATCTTTAGCAAAGACTAGGTCCGCAGTCACTTGTTTAAGTGATTCCTGATAAGTGAACAGAAATAGACTATATAAGATGGCAGTGAGTTAAGTTAAATAGATACGAATAAGTGCTCGACAAGCATATTGCTATGTGGCAGCAGCACAAGTGATCTATGTCTTGGGTTGTCATTCTCGACAGTAATGAGCTTTCTAGACTTTACATAGGACTTGCCGAACCACTATGTGTTATGATTTATAATTAAGGGATATGTATTGAACATTGGTCAAAAGCTGTGTTGATGATTTTTTAAGAATATTGAGTATAAGGTTTTTTAAAGTAAGACTGACGTCGAGCGTTTGTTCGCTGGCAAGTATAATCACAAGATGTAAGTGGTCGTGTGTTTACGGTCTCGATGAGTGTCTGAATACATGAATGGTGAGAGCAGACTACAGATGGTCTGTTCTCGTGGGTGATCGTGAGATTGGCGTGGCAGACTCTAGGAGATATGTCTGATTTTTACCTATTATGCGGTGTCTTGGCACGTATTGAGGCTGGCAGTACTACAGCCATGTGGTGTGCTTAGCGTCCTTCGTGTAAGTTTTGTAATCAGTTTTGCTCGACTTTGTGTCTCTGGCAGACTCAAAAGAAGTAAGCGTTAGCGTGTGGTTCTCATCTTGTCTGCGTGTGCTCCGAGTCTGTGCGTGAGCAGAACTAGCGAGAATTGCTGTATAACTCCTTGTTAGTGTGGTTTGATTCAATTGTGTTACTTTTAGGAATTGGTTATGTAAGGGCTGGCAGACTACAGATTGTCTGTTTCTCTTGTAACATAGTGGTTATGTAGAGGTGGTCGTATGTAGGTTGATCTGATGATATACTGAGTGGCGTTGCAGGACATAAGAGATTTAGTGAGTCTGTTCTCTGTCGGGTGTCGTAAAGGTCTTGAGTTAGTGGACCTGGCAGACTACAGATGCAGTCTGTACTAATATGCGGTTGGGTGGTGTTCTGAAAGTTATGATGGGTGCTGATGACAGACTGCGCGTATAGTGCTGTGTTTCTTCTGTGGATGTCCTAGAGTGGTGTGTCGGCTATGATGCATGAGACTACATAATGTTTAGTCTTCTGTGGTGTCTGAGTTTTGATGTGGCTCTAGACTGCAAGAGTTGTCTGTTATTCTGATAGACTGCTAAAGCATTTAGATCTCATTACGTGCTTTGCGACCAGAAGGTCGTCCTGAGCCCTAGGATGTCACACTTTAGTGCCTTAGGTGTCTCCGTTATTCACATTCGCGTCCCCTCTCCATCAGCGATCAAAGAGACAGCAAAGATACTGCTAGACCAGTGGCTTTTCAAACCTCTTTGTGCGTGTTCGGGGTATCCATATAGCAATCTCGTTAATCCATCCGCCCGCACTACACGTATATAGGTGTTATTAGAGCCTCCACTAAGTTGCTTAATTCAACTAGTCAACTAATCACTTTCAAGCCAGGTGTCGTATGTTCGACTACAGACTAAATGCGTGAGTGCCTTTCTTGTAACTAGTGAATCAAGAGCTGCGCTTTTAGTGATCTACGTGGAATCTAAAGGCTCTCTTATGGTACTAGTGAAGGTGCATCCCTTATGTGTAGCTCATGATGATACAAAGCCGTTGACTATGTATATAAAGCCTTGACTAGTGATCGAGCCCTAATACTGAACTATTGAATCAGCCCTAAATGACAATGTTCTTTGGACTAGTGCGATGCAAAGCCCGGGAGACTAGTTGAGTATCAACCACTTGACATGTGGTGAATCCAAGTCCTCTCTTTAGATACATAGTGTAATCGGATGCAGCAGTGGACTATGTGAATCAGCACTGCCTTGATATGAATGAATCAACGCCTCTTTAGGAGATATTGGTACCTGTGTTACGTGAGTAAGAATTCAATAGTCACTCTAATCGGTATGAACGAGGAATCAGCCCAATTTGAGGTTATTGACTATGTTTGTGAGATCAATGCCGGTTGAACATAGGGTGTGATCATATGGCCTTTTTTGACTAGGGTGAATCAAGCCCTTCATAGTGAATGATCATGGTGGTATAATATTTTTCAGACCTCCAACACTCTTGATCATACTAAGATCAACTGGAATCATCTTAAGTCCTGACTAGTATGTATATACAGATGTGGAGGGGTCTTAGACTATTCTCCGACTCTGATTCTACATAGTCTAAGTGGCTTGGTTCACTAGTCAAGGGGTCGTCATATGGGTACAATCATGCCAGTCAAGGAACTTTTGAATTGAGGTATAGTTGATCAGTGTTGAAGTCAGCTGTGGAGGCTACTGTAGCAACCTTAGTCTGCACTCTGTATTCTAGCTACGGTTTCAAGGGCTTGTCATCCTAGATCATAGGCTGTGATTCACTAGTCAAGGGCTTCGACTTCACTAGTACAAGGCCCTTGATGATAGTGACTAGTGATCAATGTGGGAGGCTCTGATACTATCCTCAACCTGACTTCAACTAGCAACTATTATCGGAGTCAAGACCCTTGACTACGTGAATCAAGCCCCTGACTAGTGAATCAGTGAGATAGTTCAGAGCCTCCACACCTGATTCAACTAGTCAACTAATCATCAAGCCCTTGACTAGTGAATCGAGCCCTTGACTAGTGAATCAAGCCCTTGACTAGTGAATCAGGTGAGATAGTTTAGAGCTGGCACACAGTTGTGAAACGTCTGGGGTTTGAAAACCAACTGTTATAGAAAGAGGAGAGGCTCAGGTCCAGCACCAAGGCAATGTCTTTAAYGGRACCCTATTCCCTATATAGTGCACTACTTTTGACCAGAGCCCTATGGGGCCTGTAGTGCACTATGTAGGGAATAGGGTTCTCTTTGGGACATGGCCTAAGTCATAGGAGGGGACGTTTTCTCCAGGACTCTCAGGTCAGGCCAATTAAAGAGGTCAGCGCTGATCTAAGATCAGTTATGTGTTTCTGAGCCTAATTGTTAAGGTTGTGATTTTGAGAGAGTAAGCTGATCCCAGGTCTGTGCTCTAAAGGGGGCATCTTCTCAGATGAGGTAGTTTAGTTGAACTATCCCTGCCTGTGGGGATTAGACCTAGCTGCGTAGACACTCTTGACTGATTCTCACATACAGACGACTCTTGTGTAGAGGTCTGAACACCTTTCAGCTTAAACTTCAAAAAACATGGCAATTGTGTGTTKATTTCCAGAGTTGTTGGGCAGCGAGCTGCTCACTGCGGAACCGGACTATTCTCTGTAAAGTCCTAAACCTTTTCAGGTAGAGGGAAACGGTATTAAGCTGTGGTCATCGTTATGAGGGAATTTGTGTGGGTGGAGTAGCTACAGCTTCTTCAATGCTCTTCTCTCCAGGACTAGTATACAGGGAGTCGTCTCTTCTGCAGGGCTTGTACTTTAGCTGCAGTGCTGCTTTCACACACACACACACACACACACACACACACACACACACACACACACACACACACACACACACACACACACACACACACACACACACACACACACACACACACACACACACACACAGCAACACACACACACACACACACACACACACACACACACACACACACACACACACACACACACACGCAACACACACACACACACACACACACACACACACACACCACACACACACACACACACACAAGCACACACCACACAGAGACACACACACAAGACAGCACAACACAGAGACAGACACACCAGAGAACAGACACACACACCAGAGACAGACACACCACAGAGACAGACACAACAGAGACAGACACACACACAGAAGACCACCACGACCACACACACAGACAACACACACACACACAGGAGACAGACAGACACACACACAGAGAGACAGGGTTGGTAGCTGCAGTACTCTTTGTTCTGAATAACGTAGCTCCCTTGTCCATCTTCTGGCTGAATAAGATTAACCATAAACAGGAAATTGTTATGAATATTGAAAGTATGTTGTTTGATAGAAAGAGTGGAAATGAGCATGAAAATTATGATGATTTATACGATGTTTAGGTTTTAGGAGAAGAGTGAGGGGAGGAAAGAGGGAGAGAGAGAAGAGGGGGGAGGACAGAGAGGCGGGAGAAGAGACAGAGAGGGGTAGAGAGAACGAAGAGAGGGGGAAGAGAACAGAGAGGGGGAAGAAGAGCAGAGGTAGGAGAGGAGAGAAGAGAGGGGGGAGAGACAGAGAGGAGAGACAGAGGGGAGAGACAGAGAGGCGAGAGATGAGGGGAAGATAGAGACAGAGAGGGGAAAGACGAGAGGGGAGAGACAGAAGGGGACGAGAGGGGAGACAGAGGAGGAGGAGATGGAGGAGAAGAGACAGGGGGGAACAGAGAGAGGGGGAGAGACAGAGGGAGGAGAGAACAGAGAGGAGGGAGAAGAGACTGAGAGGAGAAGAGACTGAGAGGAGAGACAGACAGAGAGGGGAGGAGAGAGATGGAGGAGAAGAGACGGGGGGGAGCAGAGGGGGGAGAAGAGACAGAAAGGGGTAGAGACAGAGAGGGGGAAGAGCCAGAGAGGGGAAGAGACAGGAGAGGGGGAGAGACAGAGAGGAGAAAGACAGAGACGGGGAGAAGAGACTAGAGGAGGAAGAGACAGAGAAGAGGAGAGACAGTGAGGAGGAGAGGCTGAGAGGAGAGACTGAGAGGGGAGAACAGAGAGGGGAGAAGAGAGGAGGAGAGAGAGTGGAGGAAGAGACAGGGGGACAGGGGGGGAGAGACAGAAGAGAGGACAGAGAGGGGGAGAAGGAGACTGAGGGGAGAGACTGAGAGGAAGACAGACAGAGAGGGGAGAGAGTGGAGGGAAGAGACAGGGGGGAGACAGAGGGAGGGAGAAGAGACAGAAGGTAGAGACAGAGAGGGGAAGAGCCAGAGAGGGGAGAGACGAGAGGGGGAGAGACAGAGAGAGGAAGACAGCGAACAGGGGGAAGAAGGGGAAGAGAGGAGGAGGAACTGGAGAGGAGGAGAGACAGAGAGGAAAGGAGAGACAGAGAGAGGGAGAAGAGACAGAGGGAGGGAGAAGAAACTGAGGGTGACACACAAATAACCTCTCAACTCAACGTCAACAAAAACAATGGAGCTGATCGTGGACTTCAGGAAACAGCAGAGGGAGCAGCCCCCTATCCACATCGACGGAAGAAGTGGAGAAGGTGAAAGCTCAAGGACCTCGGGGGTACACATCAAGGACATACTGAATGGTCACCCACACAGACAGTGTGGTGAAGAAGTCGCATCACCGGGGCAAAAACTACCTGCCCTTCAGACACTACAGCACCCGATGTCACAGGAAGGCCAAAAAGATAATGACTTAAATATCAAGGACACACCCACCCGAGCCACTGCCTGTTCCACCCCGCTATCATCCAAAGGCGAGGTCAATACAGGTGCATCAAAGCTGGAACCGAGAGACTGAAAAACAGTTCTATCTCAAGGCCATCAGACTGTTAAACAGCCACCACAACTAGAGAGAGGCTGCTGCCAAATATACATAGACGTGAAATCACTGTCCACTTTAATAATAGGAACACCAAGTCACTTACAATGTTTGCATATCTTGCATTACTCATCTCATATGTATATCTGTATTTTTTCTACTGTATCTTAGTCTGTATCTCATTTAGGCTGATCTACTGACAGTCTGCTGCTCTGACATCGCTGTCCATATACACTACCGGTTTAAAAGTTGGGGTCACTTAAAGAAATTGTCCTTGTTTTCTAATAAAACAAACATGAATGAGTTGCAAAAGAATAGGAAAATATAGTCAAGACGTTGACAAGGTTTATAAATAATGATTTTTAATTGAAATATAAATGTGTCCTTCAAACTTTGCTTTCGTAAAAGAATCCCCCATTTGCAGCAATACAGTCTTGCAGATCTTTGTTTCTAGTTGCAATTTGTGAGGTAATCTGAAGAGATTTTACCCCAAGCTTCCTGAAGCACCTCCCACAAGTTGGATTGGCTTGATGGGCACTTCTTACGTACCATACGGTCAAGCTGCTCCCACAACAGCTCAATAGGGTTGACTGTGCTGGCCACTCCATTATAGACAGATACCAGCTGACTGCTCGTCCAATAGTTATTGCATAGTTTGGAGCTTGTGCTTTGGGCCATTGTCCTGTTGTAGGAGGAAATTGGCTCCAATTAAGCGCCGTCCACAGGGTATGGCATGGTGTTGCCAAAAATGGAGTGATAGCCTTCCTTCCTAGTAACATCCCTTTTTACCCTGTACAAAATCTCCCATTTTACCAAGGCACCAAATCACCCCCAACCATACA